>NW_008626260.1:53549-65834 GCF_000691845.1 Merops nubicus
AGCAGCCTGGGGAGTCCAGCCTGTTGTTGCTATCAGCCACCCAGATACCAAGCTGCAAACTCTTTGGGTCATAATGAAAAACCCAAGACTGACCCAATGCTCATTTCACAGCATGGTTATCACTCAGACATGATTGTCTCAGCACTGAAACCATCTGCCATACAAAGGAAGGCTGTGTGCAGACACAGGGCACTCTGCCATCACACACCCAGCACACAAACTTCACAGAACTCCAGCAAATCTGCCCCACTTCTGTGGGAGGCTGGACGCGACAGAGTCAGGACTTGACATCTGTAAATGTGAGAGCTTCTATGTGCAGAAAAACTTCATGATCCGTACACAATTCCTATAGAGACAGGACTAACAGGAAGAGTAGCCTATTTATGTCATCACAGTCTTTTAAAGAAGAAAGCAGTGGGGTGTTTTTCAGAAACCCTGAGTACAACTGCTGCTGTAAAGAGAAGCTGCAGATGCTCAGGCTTCCTGAGAGGTCAGACACTGCAGCCACATGTAATGAAGATTAGGGTTTGCTTCCTTCGTCTCTGTTGCCTGATTTATTCTGCAGCTCAGAGCAGTTCTGCAGAGCAATATCCCTCAGGTCAGAACCTCTCCCCTCATCCGATTTGCGATATCTCAAACATCAAACCATTCACACTCTTGACCACTGTTAGGAGCTCCAGAAACTCCCCCAGCTAGCATTGTAAGGGGGGAGCACATGCCCAGCTTCATCAGCAGGGATACAGCCACGTTAATTTCCACCCATTTGACATGGAGCAGATGACAATCGTGTGATATAGAAGGAGTTTGTTTTGGATCTGAAGCCCTAGCACAGAAGCCTCTGCCCTCAGCAGGGTACAGCAGAGACTTGAAAGTAATTTTGATATAAACAGCCAACAAGCTTCAGTTAGAGGAAAATCCTCTGGCACCACAGGGCTGGTGACTGTCCCCCTCTGGGGCAGTGTGGGACCAATTGGTCTGTCTCAGCAGTGATACCCGTGTTGGATAGGGTTTGGTTGCTGTGCTGGGTGTTGAGCTTGTGCTTGCTTGATCCTGTATAACAACTGTCCTTCATCCTTCTCCACTACACAGCTAGTTACTGCTGCTCATTTCTCCCTGCTACTTTGGAAAGTCTTGATTTGGCTCTTGGCTGTTTATATTTTGCAAGTATCCTCTACGTAATTGCACGGCCTGGCCCCAGGCTCTCAGTCTCTGGGAGAAATAACCACATTATTCCACAGAACAGTTAGCATAATTAAAATATTGACTGCAGATTAAAAAAATGTGCTGAATATTTCACAGAGTGGTTGGAGGGCTGGCAAGCCTCAGCAGCTTGTTGGCTGCAGGAACTGGCTGATATTTAGGTGTGCCTTCTCCTTCAGCATTCATTGCTGTACGTGGGAACTGCTTTTTGTGCTGTCAACTGCTTATCTCCCAAGCAGCTAGCCCACAATGAAGAAAAATGAATTGACTGGAAATGAGGACCTCTGAGGGCTTTCTTGTGATTCTTATTGCCAGTGAGACCATTTCCTTGTTATTTATGACTTCAGGACATCTGTCTTACTGTGTCTCTATCTATTTTTATTTGTGTCCATCTCTCCAAATGCACAGTGTAGGAGCTGCATATGGTGAGAATGTACCAGGTGATAAAATCATTTGCTTAAGAACTGTCTGTACCATATGAGAAGCATTAATAAAGTTAAAAAGCCCATAAAAACCTCCAGTGGAACATTTGTTTTAGCTACTATTCCTTCTTTTTAATTTGATTTCTATCTGTATTTCATCTGTAACCAAAGTCTAAGGCATAAAATTCTTACATTTCCACAATCAAAAGGGCAGAAAGGGCTGGAAGAAATCCATCAGATGAAGCTAGTAAACTACAGAAGCACAGATCACTACAGGGCACTTGGGGAATTCTCAGTGCCTTTGCAGTATCTCCCCATTCTCTTTCTTAGGGGAATCTCTGGGATAATAAACATTGCTAGAGAAACACAGATTTGTGTTTGAATGACTTCCTGGTTCTCTCTACATCCCCTGTTATCTTGCAAAAAAGGTAAAATGATCTCATGCTACCAGGGTTAAACAAAACATGTGGATGATACCTAAACCATTTTTCAGACACCTACATCCTGAATGTAATGCAATTGCAACTTGCCAAGGTACTGCTTTAAATCAGCTTCTAATTTAATCTTCACTTACATGCTTGAGAAATTCCTGGACTGGTAGGAAGTGTTTGAGCATCGTTGCAGTCTTACAAGCAAGGACCAGGATGGCTGAGTTGAGGCTGTCCTATTCCACTGTAGCTTCCAGGGGCAAGGGTCTGATCTACAGCTCTTTTGAGATGAGCTAATTTTGTGAACATTTCCATTCCCACTCAAAGGATGGAACAAGAAATGACCAAATGCTATTTTGTGAGGCTTCTATTACAGCTTTAATCATAATAGCAAATTAATAGCAGATCTACTCTGCCATTTTCCATTCTCTGTAATGAAGAATACCTCTGCCTCTTCAAAGCTTTTTTCTGTGATACTTCTAATTTTTGAGTATGTAGTTTGGAAAGGAGCGTGGTATCTTGGCACTCCAGCTGTGGCCTGTGGGTTACTACCATCCTTCTGGGCTAGGCTCAGTGATAGCTTCTGCCCTCAGTATTGACCTCCAGACTGTAAACTGTAAATGCCACTTTGGATAGACACCATTCTTTCAAGAGCAAAAAAAAATATTTTTATGTGCATTTTAAATATCTTCTACGTTAAATCCCAAGATAAACTCTGTGGAATGAGACAAAAGATACTCTAAATTCAGTACACAGAGAAAGTCACTGGGCACGCAAAGCGCGGGGGGAGAGTGTTACAGCATTTTTCCTGTTCTGATAGTTCACGTGGCCAAGTTTTTAGTTTGTCTACACTGAATGATTCATCACCATTACCAGTATTTTCAAAATTAAATGGAAGAGGAGGAATGTGTTCATTCCCCCATTGTGTTTAATAATCTTCCTAAAATTGTTTCCTGTTTACTCGGAAATCCCCACCTCTATGCTGTGAGTTAAGCATTTTCACCCTGTTAACTTAAAAACAAAACCCAGAAGATGCTGTATCGTTTTTATCTTGCAGTCATAAAGCAACTTAGGATAAATGTTGTCTTTCCAGAGAGTAATTACTTGGAAATGTACGTGTGTTCCTAGCTCCACATTGCTCATTTAAATCATACCTGATTTTTGGGAAAAAAAGCCAAATTGTCATTCAGTTTTTATTCATGTAGCTTGTCTGATGACTGATGTCAAGTTCCCTTTTAACAATCACTGTACTGGTGCTCAAATAAAAATCTGAGTGAAGACATCAATAACCCCATTTATGGAACTGTGTGACTTTCTTTCATGGTACTGGCTGGCACACGACTGAATAGTAACTATGCATTGTTTCATGCAAGACTGGCCTATAAGCAAAACTTACAGTGTATTTTCAAGATAAAATGTTAAAAAAAACCCTAAATTGCTTTTCCAGCTGAAACATTATCTCTGAATTCCTGTGGCTTGGCTGGACAAAAGGGAAAAATTTTTCCCTTTAGCTTCCTCAAGGAATAAATTTGTACAATAGCGCTAAGATTTTACTTAGGTAGCATGTATCAAACAAAATATTCTTAAATAAAACATTTGCATTAGCTCAAACAAGTCAGTGTGTTCTGTGTTAGCTTATGTGAAAAGAGTTCATTTAAAAGGCAGCAATATCTTGTGGACTGAGAATATAACTTGAAGCTGGGAATTCAGAAGGGACCTGAGCTTTCTTACACTTCTTCTCAGCTTTTCATAAAGGTCTAAATTTTTCTAAATGAACATTACATTTACGTGATTAACTGGAGGCTACATGGGCCTGATTTACAGATGTGTTAAATTTCTCCTGCTCCTATTAAAGCTATTGGGAGCTCTCAGCTCTCCACGTTTCAGAGTGCTGTAAGGCTGTTCCATGCAGCCCATGGGACTAACACCACTACCTTGGTGAGTTCCAAGCATGGACAAAGACAGGAAAGTGATGGAATAAAGTATAGGATGTAGACATTCAACACATTCCCCTCTCTATGGGCCTAACAGCCCCCATGAGGGTTGGCAGTGGTGGAGATACTGAAATATTTGGCATCCAGACGGGTGCTGTGCAAGACCAGAGTCAAGAGAGCAGCTGGTAGGAAGCACCAGGCTGGCACAGTGAAGCTGAACACCTCTCTAGCTGGCATCCCTCAGACTGGCTGCCAGCTCTAGCAATGCAGAGACTTCCTTTCAGAGTCTTGCACTGCTTTTCTTGTCAACTAGACCAAATGCTTGTCATCTGCCAAGCCTCCATTTCCCTCCCCCTTTGAAGTCTACGCTGGAGCTTTCTCTCTAACGCCTGGCTTTCCTCCCTGCCCTCAGATGAGATGGAGCAGTCCCCTGCAGTGCGTTCTGACTACTTGGTCTCAGGGATTCGGACTCCGCCCGTGAGGAGGAACAGCAAACTGGCCACACTGGGCAGGATCTTCAAACCATGGAAGTGGCGGAAAAAGAAAAACGAGAAGCTAAAGCAGACGTCTGCAGGTAGGAGGAGAACAAGGAGTGATGCTGCACAGGGCAAAGCTTAGCTTGAGCAAAATTTGCTTACACGGGAAACATGAATGGTGACCTGATCTAAACCTAATTCAGAGATTTCAGCATGTTACAGATTAATGATGTTTAAGGCTAGACAGAGCCTGCATAGGCTGACTCCCTGTATAATACTGTACAGTACATTCAGAAGAAAAGGTCAAAATACGAGAGTGAAGCACAACCCTCGACACAGACTGCTTTACATGGGCTGTTCCTTCTCCCAGATAGGCTACATTTATGGCCCCAAGTATCGTCACCCCTTTTATTTGGAGTGAAGCTTATACAGGTCACAGTAACATTATGAAAAGTGACAGGAGGAGCTGCAGCATGTAAAATGCCTTCCCTCAAGCAGCTGTCTCTGTGGTGAAGGAGCCCAGCACACAGCACTGCATGCTCTTGCTAGTCCCTGGGGATGGCCCAGGAGATCAGTTAGGAGACCAACTCACTTGCCTTTTCCTAAGACAAGATGGTGCAATTCCCTCCACTTGCCCTGCTGTCCTGTGGAGCACCGCAACACCAGCCACTGCTTCCTGAGGCAGCTCCAACGTGCTGAATGAAACAGCGTGAGGGCTCCAATATCCCCGTTACTCTGCCTCACTGTGATCAGACAGTAGGTTAAATCATAAATCTCAGCTCTACACGTGGGTGATTTTACAGCTGTTTTAACAAAGGAAAAGGCACAGACTGCCTACCCAGTCCATGCACCCCAAAACAAAGTCCTTGCAGTTCTTTCCCAGCACACAGCAGTTGAGACTAGGAGGAGTTTCCACATTGCATTTATCTCACACCATTCTATGAATACCGTGCTCTTAACTGGTGCTGTCTTATGCTACTACTTTGTGCAGTGCTGGAGAAGAAGATGACGGCACGACAAGGTCGGGATGAACTCATTAAAAAAGGCCTTCTGGAGATGATGGAACAAGGTAAGTAAAAATTCATCTTTTTTATCAAAGTCTTTTTCAGTACAATAAAAACACATAATTGCACAAGAAGAAACCCAATAATCAAATGAATAAAAAGGAAAACCTTCAATCCAAACACAGAGGAAATATCAGTATCTGAATTAAGCATTTCTTTCTTCAAGTTCCTCCCTGATGCAATCAATCCATACAGTTTAATTTTTGATGCTTTACCATCTTGAATGCAACTCCATCTTTGCCTGATTGATACATGGTGCAATCTGAGCTAGTCCGTATGTTTTGTGCAATTGCTCTAAACTGAGCTAAATCCTACTGCCAAGAAAGTCACCAAAAGCTGGTAAAAATATAAACTTAAACATTCCAATGCATTCAGATGAAGTGTGCAACCAATGAATCCAAATCTCATATCACGATACTAATCTGAAGTTTTCATCTGTCTTTCTGATAAACCAAATTTGTGACAGAGCAGATTAGCCTTTTGCCTATTTTTTGTTCACATGGAAAAGTGAAACATTTGGTCATGTCGTTTTAAAGCTTTCCTGAGTACAAACCAGGCTCAGCAGAAGCCATTGAAGGAAAGGTGATAAAGCATCAGAAGCATGCACAAAGGACTCTGGCTCTGTACAGTCCCGACAGATGCTCAAGGGAGACAGAGACCTAGGTGACTATTCTGCAAGATCAGTGAGTTCCCAGTGTTACAGACAACATCCCAGTTTCTATTTCCACATAGAGAGATAAAATAAATCCATCTTTACTTTGAAGACTTCATACCAGAATGTATCTACATGAAGAAAGCCTGGCCTTTTGAGTTTGACCAATCTAGTAGATAGAAATTATGTTCTTTCAAATTAATAATTGAGTTACTTTGTATAAAACAAATGCCATGCCTATAAATAGCCTGTGGGATGATAGTCAGTGATGCTGGAGTGTAACTGAGCAACTGAAGAGTCAGAAAAAGAGCATTTAAACAGGATTTCTTTTTTTTTCTTTTTTTTCATTGCAGTAAAGCAATTTAAATATTATTTTATTGGATATATTTTAATATAAGTTTTATGTGCAGGTTAAAAAAAAAAAAATCTGTCAAATAATCAGTTTATTCTACAACTGAAGTTTTCAGAAAGCTCATTTTTATTTCCTGGCCATTGAACTCTTTGTGTCTCTCACAATTCTAGAAAATTAGTTGCCCTATAAACGTATTAGCACTATTGGATAGAAAAATGCCCCCTGTTTCTGCTAGGAGTCTGAATGGTTCCCATAATTCATGAATTTAAAGACATGGATATTTAGAGCTTTGCAAAAGAACAGTAAAATAAAGCATGTGCTGTAGAGCACATTAAAGAGTAATAATAACAATGAATCACTAAACCTCTTGCATGCATAAAGAACTGGTTGGGAGGAAAACAGATGATGTTAAGTTGCAAGGTCATTTAAAAAAATAATGGTTTAAAGAAATAAATATAGGAGCTCAGAGCTCCTATAAACATCAAGCAAATTTGCAGTACCACTCTCTGCCCCAAAAGGAAAGAATGGCTAACAGTCAGTTGAAGGACACTGCAGCCACCTGCAAGTTATTTTTCTTTACAGAGTGCTGTGAATCTCCAGGGTTATTTTATTATATTATTAGTAGAAGCAGCTTATTAACTGGAATAAAAATTTGACCCAAATAATTCTCAGCAAATGATTCGTGCCCTACTTGGACTGAGCTGAAGCAGCAGCAGTTTCAAGGCTAAGTCCTCGCTGATGCAGTAAGTTGTAAGTGGCACAGCAGCAATACTGTGTGAAAAGACTACAGTAAATCCTAAAATCCCTCTATTTCATCAGGCTCTACTCCACTCCCAGGGACCCAATTCCTGCTCTCTTTCATAAATAGCCCAAACGGGGATGAAGCTGCAGTCTGAGGAAACTCCAGATCTGCTTCATGCATTTACGATAGCTGTGTCACACTCCAGTTCTGTAGCAGAAGGTCTCTCAAGCAGCGTTTTGGCACTGTTTGGCTCAGAGCAAACCACAAAGATAGCACAGGATCTGCATCAGTCTGTAGGCAGCCCAGGGTGGAATTGCACTGTCCTTGCTTTGATGATGAGTCATCCTAACAGGTTATGTCACCCTTTCTCCTTGCACAACCCCAAAACCCAGCTGCCCAGACAGGCCCTGCAGTTGCCCAGCCTGGGCTCCTTTTGTCCTGCTCTCCTCTCCAGCTCTGTTCGCAGAGGGCAAATGCTAACCTGCCTCTGGAAAACTCCTGAACCTGAAACACACCTTCACCCTAGGGAACCAACTTGCACCCTGTAAGGAAGTTCCAGAGTGCAGGATCCATTCCCAACAAAATTACAGACCTATTTCTTCTGACTGCTTTGCAATAAACACTCTGCTGCTTCCCTTACCAGAGGACTGAAGGTCTGTGCTTTCTCCTGTCCCTGGATGATCTCTAAACTGTGATGTTGGGACCAATCAGAGAGGCACACCCACTTTTCTTTAAGCATGAACTGAATCATTTCTGACCAGGAACATCACTGTTGTGAGTCTCAGATAGTCCTCAACAGAAATTCTTCAACAGAAGTGTCTCCTGCTTGTCATTTCTTCATTAGTCACACACTTTCCATTGCCTGGGATCTGAAGAAACTCCTGCCTCTGACTGCAGTTCCAGTGTGCTGCAGCTGTCAGCAGCTTGCCTTTCCAAAGGATGTGAGGAACGTGCAAAGCAGAGTTATCTCAAAAACATTTAAGGAGCTTCCCCCGATATTTCTCCCAATTGTGAGCACAAAACTGATCAGATGTACCTATACCTACAGCACTGAGAGATGAAGGCTGCCTGTCAAATAATGCAGGCAGATGTTAATACCTCGATGATTATGTATAGGCTGCCTTCACAATGAGCTGAAATGTAGGCAATGAGATGAAATGTAGGCAATGAGATGAAATGTAGGCAATGAACTTTTTCCCCCTCCCCTTCCCTGTATCATAGCAACTGTGCTACTGCAAGGGCTATTTTAAGAACAGTAACTTTTCACCAAACGTGATTATGAGGCAGACTGAGTGAGCTCAGCGTACAAAAATACTGCATCCCTTCTGCAGCATCTCCGGGCCAAAATCTGATACCCCAACCCAAAAGCACAATAAATTACTCTGCAGATTGTCCAGATAGTATGAAGAAGGGGTAGCTGTGAATGCTAACTGTTTTAAATCAATGTTCAAGGAACTTGTCATGATATCATTGCAAGAAAACATAGCTCTGTCAGGAGCTTCCAGAAAGGAGTGCCTAGGGCTGAGAAATATAAGCAAGGAGGTCAGGGGTGGACAGCAGACATGTCCATCACTGTGGAACGCTGGCTAGAGCGGGAAGCAATTGCTGTCTTTGGTTTGCAGCAGTGATGTAGATGATGTAAATTCTGAGAGAGACATGAGTAAAAGGATGGTTTGTATTCTGAGGACACTTGCCTGAATAGGCGAGTACTAGAAAAGCTTCAGTCATCAAGATGCGTACAGCTGCAGGGACCACGGGCACAAAAATCTTTCAGAGTAAGCAAAGGGAGCAGTTTCTAGGTCTGCATGAAGAGGGATTTGAATTTCTGATCAGCTCAATCACACAAGACGTGCTTTTCAAAGCTGAGTAGCTAAAACTGTGCTCAGAACCTACAGCTTGGTAGGGAATATTGGCAGCCTTGTCTTTGGTGAGGCTGTGGCACTCCTGCCGGGGCAGCTGGGCTGGCAGCGTGTCCTGCAGGAGCCACGGCTCCCACATGAGTGGCCTGTGAACACACTGCACCCTGGGCTCTGTCCTGGGGAGCTGCCTTCCCCAGAGCCCTCTGCCTCCCACCCTTGTGCTCAGCTCCCACGCAGCAGGTGCTTCCAGTGGCCTTCCTGTACCTGCACAACAGGCAGTTGCCCTGGCTGCTGGATGCCCCCAGGAAAAAGGGCCCCACTCAGAAAACTGGGTGGATATTAGTCTCCAGGTGGGCTTGTCTCCACACATTTTGTATTGCAGATGCTTCACACTCACTGTTAGACGTCTAACACTGTATGGTGTTAGAGATCAGGTGCTGCTCTTAGACAAATCTCAGTCCCCTGAGCACTACCAGCTTGGAGATGACTCTTCTCAAGAGGACAGCAGGCATTTTCAGTGCTCACTGCTCATGGCTGAGCTAAGCTTAAATGATTTTGTGTTTCAGATACCGAGGGCAAAGCCTGCACTGGTGATGATGCCACGAGAGCGACGCAGGGCAACCCTCCAGCTCCCGTGGGGCAGGCGCTTGCCTCGGAAGAGGAGCAGCAGGAGAGTACAACAGCAGCCACAATGAATGTGACCTCCACTGGTGAGGAGCTGCATTTGGATGAGCTGAAAGAAGATGCAGGTATTGGATATAAAATATTTTCAAGAAGCTATAGGTTTTTTTTTTTTAAAAAAAATCTGCTTCAGCTTCTGCTAAATTGCTTTATGAGGAGGAAAATATTAAAGGGTCAGAGCACTTTGTTCAGATCAGCCCATACTAGGTTATCAATCAGTACTTAAAAAGAGTGATTTTGGAGACTGCTACCAAACTCAGGAACCACACAAAGCTTGGCATAATGGGATTAGTTGGATTATGAGATGATCCAGTCTTGGCATGGTGCCCCTTTGGTATTAGCAGTGACTGCTGGGAAGATGAAACAAGCTTCTCTTAAAACTGTTTCTAAAACTTCTGTGCCAAGCCTGAAATTGTTTGCCCTGGTTCAGGAGAACAGTGCCAATACACAGCCCACACTGTCCATAGCATCACCCTGTCTACAGCATCCTGCAAGCACAAGTGAAGTTCAATACCAGGGACACATATAAGCTAAACCAAGCACCTTTCATGCTGCTGCAAACATGCTCTGGCAAAGCTCATCTGTAACAGCAGTTCCTTGGGAGCAGAGCAGCCAGGCACACGCCAGCAGCCGGAGGATTTCTGTTCCCTTCCTGACAACCAAGAAATGCAAAGCTGCTTCATCCTAGTGTGTGAAGAGAGCCTTGTAGTGATTACAAATTTTCCTCCCCTCTGGTCATTCCTTACACTTTGTCCATATGCCCTGACTGCCTTTGCTCCCCATTCCAACCCCTCATGCCCTGCTTTCTCTGGGGTCCAAGCCCCTGGCTGCTGTCACAAAGCCCACCCCTACCTGTGGGCTGCTGAGCAATGGTGCTGCTTTCACCCTCAACCTGCTCCAGCAGCTCAGAATGGCAATAATTCTCTGAGTCATTTTCAATGTCTTTGCTTTATCCTTTCCAAGATCCCTTTTCTCATGTCCTTTCCGTGCTCATGACTCAAACAATTTTGTTCTCTTTTGCTGTTTTGCTTTTATATAATATTGTTCTTCTGGCCCATCTGTAGCTCCACTCCACTCTTAATTGTTTTGACAACAGAAACTCTTCCATCTCCCAGAAAGTATCTCTCCTTATGTTTGCTCATCACAAGGAATTTTTTTGTAATCTTAACAACACCTTTCTGTCACTCATCACCTTATTAATTTCAACTACATGTGTTATTTCATCAAGAAATATCCCAAAGCACTGTATGTGGGCTTCTAAAGATTTATCCTTTCCCTTTTTTGTCTCTTAAAATAGAGACATAATAGAGAATGGTACATTGCCAGCCTCTGTTAATACATGCCCTTAATGCTGTTTTCCTTTCTCTTCAAACTCTGTCCTTTATAGCTGTATTTGGTTTTGTATCACCCTAAAAATTGAAGCAAAGCCCATTAATCTTCCTGTTCTTAGAACAACCAGGTCAAGATCTTGACCAGAATTCTTCAGATCTTTTTCTTTAGTCTTTTTAGAGTGTTTCATTCCATATCAATACGGAAATTTCTCTCTGAACTTTTACTTCTCATCCTTGGGACTGGCTATCCTGGAAAGATGACACAAATAATGTATCATGTATTTAACCTTATGACTCTGTGAAACCTAGTAATATGAATTAAAATTTGCCTTACACTGCATTCAAAATTGTGTATTGATGCTTTCAAAAGCATCCCAGTTACTTATGTCTTTTTCTTTAATTCTAATTCCTTTTATTGTATTCCTTGCTCAACCTTTCCTCTCTTCTGTATTTTTTTCCTTCATTTTTTGAGATGTCATTTTCAGGTTCCAAAAAAACCAACAGTGGGATTATTTTCTCCTGTCTCCCTGGTCTCCAAGACTCTATTCCTATTCATTGGAAGTCTTTCTGCCTCTTTCATCAGTGGCCTCTGGCTTTTAAAATAATTATTGTTGATCTGGTATTTATGTGCTAATTTTTCCCAATTTGTGCATTCTAGAATTCCTGTCTCTAGTGAGTCTGCGTTGAGGAATTCATTGGGTGGGAAAGCAATTGTCAGAGCATATTGCTAAGTTCATGATAAAGTTGAGGTTATTCTAACATTTGTCCCTGGGCTCAATCCTGGCCCAGTGCAGTTGATGTCTTTCCACAAATTCATATGAGTATTTGACCATTTAGAAACAAAATGAATATATTTGCTTTATACCCAAAGCATCATATTTCATCCTGAGGATGTGGGATGAAGGCCAGGGAGGGGAAGAGGAAATACTTGTAGGCTTCATGTGTGGTTAGAGCTCAGAACAGACCAGACTGGACAGAAAGAGGGCAGTTTTTCCCACCCAGGCTGGCCAATGGGCTTGGAGGCAGTCCCAAGGGGAGGATTTCTACCTAGTAGCGAGATGGCATTTTGACAAGTGCCACTCCATGAGTAATTAGCTGCTCCAGCAAGGAGTCTAGCACTGAGCACTTGGAATATTTTCAGCAG
>NW_008626260.1:65865-89333 GCF_000691845.1 Merops nubicus
GTATGAAATCTGCCTTCAGACTGAGTCAAATGTGTGTTGTTGTTACCAGAAACAACCACAGAAAAAAACAGAAGCAAGAGAATCTAAAATGGTCATTCTTCAGAGAGCAGCACACAGTGCCAGTTTGGTTTTGTGGTACCACTCTCAGAACAGGGTGGAGTTCAGAAACAAAACCATCCATTTGGCTGAGGCCAAGTGTGTTTCAGATCCACCTTCTTTGCAGGAAAGGTCCCACTATTCTGCTCCTCTGCATCTGTGACAAATAGCACTTCATGTCACAGGGAAGTCTGCAGATTCCAGTGAAGTTCCTGCCAGAAGAAAGTCTCTCTCCACTCAGGGGAATGTGCTCAAATCTGACTAATTTTCCTGTCATGCCACTAGCATCTACTGCAGCTCTTGATCTTTCTGTAATGGAACCCATTAGTGACTTTAGTTTTCACTTCCTCTCGTCCACATTTTGTCTTTTATGTAGTAGGCACAAAAATAAAGTGATGCCAGCCAGGAACAAAGCATTTCCCCAGACATATATTTAAAAGAAAATTATTTCCTTCTATATTTCAGACAACTATTACATAGAGCACATTTCCTATCCAGCCAAATTTCACAAGAATTCTGGTTAACAATGTATATTTATTCTACTTTCTTGTCTTTTTTGAATGATAAATACTCATTCCTCCTCTTTGAGGCATACTCATTAATCTGTTTGTCAACAAATTAAATGTATTATCTTGCCAGTGCTATTGTTTCCCACTGCCTAAGTGCTCTGGTGCCTCCCCATGCACTCTGAACATGGGGATGCTGAATGTTCATTATACATGGAATACAGAGAGTCTGTATTCCAAACAGGACGTAAAACTGAACCCAGAAAAGATCTGTGATGTGGCAGCTGTCACTGTCCACTGCTGTGAGTTTTCAGAAGGTGCCCAAGAATGGTTTGGAGGGAAGGGTACTTTTTTTAGACCGCCCAGAATGCTGAAAGGACAGGGTTTGCCATTGGTCCAGCACAGGCAGTTTGGGCCTCTGTCATGCTCTGCTCTGGTAGGACCCCACCTGCAATGCTGTGTCCAGCTGTGGGGCCTGCAGCACAGAAAAGACATGGACCTGTTGGAGCAGGACCAGAGGAGGGACACAAAAATGGTGCAAAGAGCACCTCTCCTGGAAAGAGATGCTGGGAGATCTGGGGTTGGTGTGTCAGAGAAAAGGCGGCTTCAGGGTGACCTCATTGCAGCCTTTCAGTACTTACAGGGACTTATAAGAAAGCTGGGGACAGACATTTTAAGAGGGCCTGTTGCAACAGGACAAGAGGTGATGGTTTTAAACTAAGAGAGGGTAGATTTGGACTGGATGTAAGGAACAAATTTTTTACAACGAGGGTGGTGAAACACTGGTTCAGGTTGCCCAGAGAGTTGGTTAACTAGGGATGGATTCCATCTCTGTCCACATTCAAGGTCAGATTGGATGGGGCCTGATCTAGTTGAAGATGTCCATGCTCATTGCAGAGGAGCTTGGAATAGATGAACTTTAAAGATCCTTTCCAATCCAAACTGTTTTATGATTCTATGCTGAGGAGAGACTTAAACATGTATTTCCCCTTTGGATGTGTGCTTTGCCTGCTAGAGTGGGCAAAATAACTCTCATGGCTACTGCCGAGTCCATGGTGGCTGGAAATGCAGTCTGGAGAGAGACTGGCCGTGGCTGGGGTCCTGGGTCAGAGTCAGCTTCAAGCTTCTCTGTGGGTTCCCACATGTGCCAAGGCAGAACTCAGGACATGTACCAGAGTGTGAGAGTCAAACAGCGAGGCACTGTGCGAGTTCAGGCGCTGCCAGAGCCAGCTGCTGTGGGAGCAGGATGCAGGGAAGTTAATTTGGGACTTCACTGAAATTCCACCTAGTCCTGGTTCAGCTTCATGCCTTTCTGGATCTATTCCCTGTGCACTCGTCACAGCCAGGTCAATTTGATGAACTACTCAGCAATTCAGCCTGCACTAACTTGAGAAGCTAAGTGCTTTTGCCATTGTTCAGGAGGCAGTCCTGGAATGAGCACTGCTTCATCATCTCAGATTAAGGCTTTGGTGAACGGAGTTTTTCTTGGAGAATTCACTGATTCTCTATTCCACACTGGGTGCTGAGGTAGAAAATCTTGTTTACAGCAGGCTTTTCTTGGTTATCAACTTTAACCTCAAGAAAGACCCAACAGTTCTGGAGTCAGATACAGTAAGAGAAGACTTGGGATGCAAATTGAAGTCATGTTTTAATTAAGATAAAAATTAAATTGTGAAAATATATGTGTACAAGAAAATTGGAAAGTCAGCTTTCATATTACTGGTTAGAAACTCTTTGCCCTTTGGCTGTGTTTTCCTAGCACAGAAGTGGACTCAGTAACTGTGCCACTGCAGCTGCATGCAGTAAGAAAATTAAATGCAGTTCTCAAAAGCTGCTTTGCCTTTCTGTCTTCATTATGAAAAAAAAAAAAGGAAAGGGAAAAAGGCTTTAGGGAAGTAGGGGAAGCTCAGCAGTTTTCTTGGGAACATCAAAATGATCATTACTTCAATATCCTCATACATTTTATTCTTTACCTGCCTTGGCTGGTTTGCTATTCACACAATTATTTTCACTATAGAAAAGAAGTGCTTCTAGCTGTGGGCCATGTGTTCTGTTTTTCTGAGTGTTCCTGGCATTGTCCCCTGGCCTATCATTATTACTAACTTCATGTTCCATTAATTTTACTCATCTTCCTACTAGCCAAGAAACCTTCAGCACCCACGGAAGAATCAGAAGATGCCAGCCTGCCAGCATCTGAAGACAGTCCACTAGCCTTACTTGTATCTGAATCCACAGATTCCCTCCAGAAACCACCAGAAAGAAACCCAGCACAGCTTCCCAGCCCTCCATTGCTCCCAGCTCCACCACCTAAGGCAATCTCCAAAATCACAAAGGGGGTAACAGGTCAGTAAAGACTTTCCCATCCTTTATGTGCTGTTTGCCTACACAGCACAGTATATATTTTCTTTCTTACATCCCTTTTTAAGGCTATTGCCACAGACTGCTGTGAATCAGGCCAGTTATGCTGGGAGAGCAGAGTGCTGATGATTTCCAGGGACTGAGTTGTTCGGCTGCCTGATAACAATGCACTGATCTTTGTACCTCACATATTTACCTGAACATCTCAAATGATTATTTATGGCAAGTCTATTGCACTAAACACAAATAAACCAAATCAAAACGACTGCAAACGTCTGCTGAATCAAATGCTCATATTGATATACCATAAAACACATGGAGGATTTAAATGTTTTCAACACCTGGTCTCCTGCTGGATAACAGTACAACAGCCAAAATCAAGTTCAAGTCAATAGGTTCAGAAAAGGTTTCTGTCTGAGGGTTTTACTCTCTAGGGTAGGTCTAAATTAGAGCTATGAAATCTGGTCTAGTTACACAGAACACACAGAAGTGATACACCTGGCTCCCAGAAAGCAATCCTGTGTGCCAGACTTCACTCAATGTTTCAAGAGCAATTCCTCTGGGCCTGATTTCCTAATGTATTGCCAATGTTGTTACATTTTCCAACATTCTGGCATTGCAGAAAGGGTGTTAAAGTGAATATGATCTTAGTTTGTTCCAATTTTAGGGCCCCTACATATGGTAGAAGCAGTTAAAAGGGCCTCATTGCAAATTAGAATCAAGTCCTAGCATATAAATGTCAGCCCTGTTGGATAGTTAGACTTTTAAATCTCAGCCCTGATTTACATCCACACTGGCACAATGAATAGGGTTTTCAAAGTCACCAGGAAACAGAATGTCAGAGGGTCATTTTGATCTGACCACTGCGGTTCATAAAAAGTATTGAGGTTTTCAGTCTTTTTGATGAAAATTGCAAGTATGTTTCCCATGGAAAATGTCTGTATTTTGCCCACACTTAAAAGCTGTAAGAGTTTAAGTGGGAGCTGGATTCAAAATGGTATCATAATGTTCCCTCCTTGGGAGCTGCTGTTCAGATTGCATCAATGCTCTGTGCTGTGGCTCAGGCTCTAGCCTGCCCCTTCCACCCTGCAACAGGACCAGGCACAATCAGGACACCCCTTTGGCTTGGCTGAGCTGAGCAGAAGGCCAGGAGAGGCAGGCTGTTTGGAAAGCCTGACCCGTGGAGGGTAACAAGCTTACAGCTCCCCCAGGCATTTCACAGCATTTTGAGTCTAGATATTTTGCTGCTTAACCAAAGAATTTCTGGAAACATCTAAGATGTTCTGAGTTTTGGTATTTCATTCTCGTCTGAATTTTTCACAAAGAATGAGTCTTAGTTTTCTCAATGACATCAGTAACGACAGACCCTTTCCCAACAGTGATGATCCTTTTGTTCATTTTTGTGTGGATGTGGAGGCAGTGGCAAGTTAAAATTAAACAAACATGAGTGACAAGGAATACAAATGTATGGGGAGAGAGAAAGTGTGATCATGAAAGAAAAGGAAGATGAAGAGGTTGAAAAGCTCTTTTGTGGTTTTTCCCCCCTTAGCAATGTTAGAGATGCTGTTAGCAGAGGAGTGGCGAATAAGCCAAGCACCAATTAATCACAGAGAGAGGGGGTACAGGGCAAGATGCCAAGACATCACTTTGGCAGATTATCCACTGAGCAGCTGTCATTAGGACGAATAAGGTGTGATCTAAGGAAACTATCAATGTTGGCCCAAGCTGCAATAAGGACAGAACTGGCCCTTGACCTGTTCCAGAAACAAGCAGTATAAAGATAAAACAAAATATTCTCCCTTCCTGCTTTGGGGTTAGGCTGAACCAAGGGTTCTTGCTCTGAGAAAACAGACATCCTCTCTCACTGTGCAGTGGTATGAAGTGACTTAAAAGGTGGGTCTTTGTCATCCCTCAGGCCACAATTCAACGATTGATCATACATGTCCTCTGTGCGTCTCCATAGTAGCACATCAGCAAAATCCCCTTGAGTGCTGAAAAAACTTCTTTGCTTAGCAGAGGTTGGCTGTGTCCTGGGTGTAGCAACCATCCTGATCAGTGCAGGAGGAGCTCTGGAGTGGAAAGGTGTCTCATTGCCAAGACATTGTACACTGGGCACCTAGACACCTAAGGAAATGCCCTTGTGCTTTCAGACATTTCAGATTTTAAATAGGTGCATAGAGAGATGAGTGAAGCTCTGGCCATTGGTTAGGGTTCTGGGCTGGATGGAGAGAAGTGTGCAAAAATCACTTCCAGAAATAATAATGTTAGACCTCTCTTAAATAAGAGAGACAATTTTATCGTGGGTGCAACACTCCGTGGTGAAGGATAATCACCTCCTCACCTCAAAAATGTGAAAAAGAGACCAGGCTTAGTGTTGTCACTCTCAAATTTGTGATGTTTGGTTTTGGTTATGGCTACAGGATATACTTCCTGCTTGTGCTTTTGCAGTTGTCCCCAGTAACTCTGCCCATCCCTGTTCCCAGTGCTGCCCTTACAGAGCTGTATGAGGTTGCCAGCAGTGAACTCCAGAGGGCTGCAGTTGGCAACCATTATGCAGGATGTTGGGTCTGAGAGGAAGTACTTATAATAACTGAAATACTCAATAACTGAAGTTAATATTCTAACCTACTTTGGTCCTCTCCAGTTTTCCAGTAAATTGCCCTGCTAACAGGAATGGAGTCCTTTTCACACGGGTATTTCAGGATAATCCTGACCTACGCAAGAATTTTTCTCTGCTATGAATTGAAGGATTTCTCTAAAAAGTGAAAAAAGTAAAAAATGATCTGTGAAAACATATTTGTATAAAAGCTGTACAAGATGTCAGTTTAAATTCCTGTTTAAAACACTAGGTGGCAACAAGAGAAAAGAAATACTCTTGCATGCAGCACTCACACACCTTTTTACACCCAGACTGAGCTATTGTAACCGCCACCACATGCCAAACTCCTGGGACAGAGATAGGAAGGAAAGGGGAAAGGGGAAGAGAACTGCAGAAGAGAAAAACTAATCAGCATCTTTTTCAGGCCAGATGTTCAGTTTGAAGAGCATGAAACTACTAAATTTACAACCAAGGAAATGTCCACTATGTTTTGGACTCAGGTGCTAGAGAAATGTACATATCGAAGTCTCATTTCCAATAGAATGATTACAGTGTGAAAAAAAATATCTGAATCTGGAGGTAAAAACAGATTCAATTGCCCCACCCTTCTTTTTCCTTCTTAATGCTCAGCACCACATCTTTCATTTGGATTTCACTTGGCAAGTTTTGGTATGGGAACGTTATCCTCATATTATAATGAATTTGGCTTTTCCTCAACTGGCGTATGAAAGACAGAGGTCTAAACCATGCAGGAGTCAGAGGAGCAGATAATAGACACTGGTACATTTTGTCCTGACTCAGAACCAGAGTGCATCAATTTTAATAGAGCCTGCCAGAGCCCAGCTGAGAAAGTGCTCGACTGGAAGGCCACTGCAGCGCAAGCCGTCGGTGGTGAGGAGGAACAGGACTGGCACCCAGCAGTGCAACGGTGGGCTGGGAAAAAAGAATCTGATACTGTGGGAAAGAGGGGAAATGGAGGAGGCATCTGTTTTGGTAGGCCAAAGACCTGGATCTGTGTAGTATGAGCCTTTTGAATTCAGATAGTTACTCAGGTGAATCAGTTACCTCCTAGCAGGATGAAAACATCACCGTTTCACTCTGTTCCACACAACTCGTTGATTTCAGTGCAGACTCCATGTGCAAAAAAAGTACAGCCTCTTACCCCCTTTTGTTTTGACAGAAGGAAGTGAAGTAGATGACCCAGCCATGAAATCTCCTCCTTCCACCATCCTGAAGAATTATGTCATTGTTGGTTCCTCCCAAATCTCAGGACAAGCTGCCCTCTTCCATCCCTCTGGCCAGAAGGGTTCAGATCCTCAAGCCAGAGGACAGGTAACAACGCCAACCGGTTCCCCTCACCTGGCTGCCGTCCACCTGCCCTTACCTCCCAGCAGAGTCATTGAAGAACTTCACAGGGCTCTGGCCACCAAACACCGCCAGGACAGGTACCTACAGCCTCTTGGCTATGTGGGTGCACGGGGACGGTCATTCCACTAAACCATTTTTCTTGATAATGTTTCTACCCTGTTATTAGCATTTTATTTACTCCTACAGCTTGGGTTTCTCTTCCTCTTGATGTCATTACTTTTAACATCCACCCATGGTTAAAGCGTTTAATTTGGCAGTTACTTCAAAGTACATTCTTCCTTTCTAAGGAAGCTACTGTAATGTGGAAGTAGGTTTTCAAACAGGTAGACTAATTTGGTGGTCCTTGACCTATTACAAAAGAAAATCTCCCCACAAGATACCAAGATAGAGTAGCTAAGACATATCCCGCTTTAAATATCAGTACTTTACATATGAGAAATGCTACTATTTCAGTGTATGGCTCTTGGCTTATACATAATATCCAATTTTAATGCAAATGCTTGTGGAGGAGTACATTGGGTACTTGGTCTGGTTTTCATTAGAAGTCCTCCTGTGTGTTGGAGGAGGACAGCGATAACCTTCTCAATCACAGAGCTTCAGAGTTCAGTTGGTAACGTTCCTCAATTCTATATCAGCTATTGCCACAGGGAATAGATTCATACAGTATTATTTCCAGGCCCTGTTAAACTTTTGTCATAATCATAAAATAGCAGGAGGGTAATACTGCATGCCATGTATGTTTTACATTAGAAGGACATGCTGTGTGGGTTTTTAAAATCAGTGCAGCGTGGCACGTGGCTATGTATCAAAGAAATATGTGAATCACCACCCTTCCAGAACTTATTTTTATGACAGAGTTAGGAAAGCAGACACACGTTAGCCATTCTCAGCACAGTCTTGGGAATGCCATCCCATGTCGTCCCACGTTGAACTTTCTGCCCCGGCCTTTACAAGCTACAAGACATTCTGCTCATTCTCATGTAACGATAAGTTCCTACTGTGGCAATGAATCAGGCTTTTGTAAAAACTGGGCTGTGCACCTTCCACCCACAGCTTCCATGGAAGAGAAAGCAAAGGCTCTCCAAAAAAAAGAGTGGAGGTGCGTCCGTCCAGAACATCCAGCATCGAGCGCAGCAAGGAGAAGGAGAACGCACTGACCTACAGCAGTGAGTCAGAGAACAAGCGGAATTCGGTCAAAGAGTCGGATGAGAACAAAGAAAACATGATCATGAACTCAGAGCTCAAGGAAGACTCTGTTTTTTATCAGGATGAGGAAGTTTTGAATGACTCCATTATTTCTGGTAAGGAAAGTAACTTACATGACAAAGATATACTATCATAGCCTAATGGAATGTGCTACAGAAGGCAGCACGCAGCAGAAAATATTGAGCAGTAGAAATTCCTTTATTGTCCCATCAACTTTTTCAAGGAATCCTGGTGAAATGCTATAGTTAAATTTGAGTCATAGCGATTGTGATTATGTTTGTCTTGGTAGGAACTGCATATTAAGATGATGTTTGGAGTCAACATATCACTATGCTTTACCCATTCAGTTCCCTTGTACTGCTCTTCAGGAATGGCAGCACTTGAAGGCCCATCTCACTGTCAGTAGGCAAAGCTTCCTGTGTACCTGCTGCCAATGCTGTGGGTGTTTTGGAAGCATCCTGTTTTAGGAATGTTATTCCAGTGTACCAACTGTACAGTGAAAAGTGGAAGAGACCAGTGAATCTAGGAAGGACAAATATCCAGAGAATATATCGTAGAAGAACGGTTCTTCCATTTGGTGCATTTTACCCTTTCCTGAGACATATGTGGAATGCACTGTATAATCCTAAGCAAGATATTGAAGATCATGAGATCTATTATTTGAAATACTAGTTGCAGGTGAAATGAAAAGAAGTCAGACTGAACAGAAAACATCTTCCCTTAATTATATAGTTTAAGAAAATATTATGTGTACATATAAATCTTAGTTCATACAATGGTTTATGTATTGGGCATGATTGGTCATATGTTAGGACTAGGTAGAGGATGCTTACTAAACATTTAGAAAAATAATCTCTGATAGCAGAAAAATTATTAAATACTTTTTAAAAAATCATATGTGAGTACTACAAAGATGTAAAAGCTGGATGGAAAAACTTATAGGACTATATGGTGATTATAATAAGGTGAGACTGATACATTCTGGAGTGTTTTAGTGAATAAGATTAACATCCCAAATTTAAAGTGTCAGAGGCCAGAGCCACATACAGACTTGCTTCCCCAGTTCTTGTAATGGTGTGCTAGTAACAGTAGGGTTTATGTAGACAGCCAGTTAGATGCCTTATCTGAAAGGCTGAAAACTCAAAGATTTGTTAGGAAATTAAGTAGTGTGGTGATTATATACAGACTCGTATTTACCTGCAGATGTACACCAAAGGCAAAGAGAGCAAAGAAAGATGGTTTGTCATTAGATAAAGAGGTCCCAGGTATGAATACAATCCCTTTTTCTATGCAAAACACCAATTTTAATAAAAATATTTTTTTTAGGAATAACTTTCTCTCATTTCTTTGTTTGTAGCTACACAGCTTTCTTCCTAATAATTAATTAGTCTCCTTTTTTAGCATTTGAGTCTCTTCACACCTAAAACTCAGTCTTTGCACTAAGAAGCCTATTCCACACTCCCCTAAAACTTACCCAAGTCATTACAAGACTTGAGGTATATGCGTAAGATTGTTTTATTTCAAATGGCTGAAGATCATTGTGGACTGCCTGTCTTTACAGGTTGTAAACGTGCTTTTACAAGCAGTATAATTTCTCGTACAAGCCTGGTGCTTGCTTCGCCAGTGTTTAAGTTCAGGCACATTTTGGGGACACACCAAAAACCCAGGCCATGCAAAGTTTCAGCTGCTTGTTGTCTAAGGAAGCTGCCATGCCTGGGTACCAGGCAAGCTGGGCAACACAGCCTCTTAAACACAGAAGTCCTGGTCTGGAGCAGTATAACCTCAGCCCCCAAGGAGACAACAGCTTTGGGGATGTGACCACTGCCCATTTACTTGGCACAAGGTGGGGCATAGGCAAGACATTTCTGGTCTTGACACTGGGTGGCACTCCTTGTGCCAACACTCATTCTAACTAGGGTTTTCATTTCAGAGAGAGAGGACAGATGCAGTAGTGACAAGGACAACAACAGAATAATTCCCTGAAAACTCTAGATTCTTTCTAGTTTAAAAAAAAAAAAACAGTCTGGTTTGCAAGACAGGAGGCAAAACTATTAATTAATCCAAAGCTGATTTAAATTGGTGTACTCCCTTAGTACCTCACCAGCTTTTCCATGGCCACTGTGGTGCAGACCAGCAGACGCGTGGCATGGGGAGATCAGTACAGACTCACAGATAACGTTGGAAAAAGTGAGGAACTGTACCTTGGCTTTCCCTGAGCACCCTGTTCAATAAATCATTGGTTGAAACCTCTAAAAAGACAAGGCAAGACAGTAGTCTTGTGCACTTAAAAAAACTAAGCTTAAAAAATAACATAACAGCATATAGCCCCCAACTGATACCTAGTGCAAGCAAGGTCTTTCCATCAGCAAGCAGTGTGAGGATTTGCCTTTTGTGTGACAGAAAGAACAGTCAATGTACAAGAAATTGAATGTCATGATTTAACTGAATTAAAATAGGAACTTTTGTCAGGAACCTGCAGACTAAGCATGAAAAAGGTGTGAATTTTCAAAGCATTTATTGTTGACCCAGCTGAACTGCTGTAAATCATGGAACAAGATCCTGCCTGAGATAGCGTGGTCACGGGGCAGGCTGGCATTGGACATGCCTTACTGACCAGAAAAAATAACCCTGAGGAA
Organism: Merops nubicus; assembly: GCF_000691845.1. NCBI lineage: Eukaryota > Metazoa > Chordata > Aves > Coraciiformes > Meropidae > Merops > Merops nubicus. The sequence continues at coordinate 76,635 of NW_008626260.1, forward strand.
GAAATACTTAAATAAGGGTATTTGCAGATTCATTTGCTACTGAGATAGTGATCAGGCTGGAATTTGCCTCGGGGTGCTGAAAATGGATGTGTGGAAAACTAGTTTGCGTTTTATTTCCTCTTTCTTCTCTGGTTTTATTTGTTTATTAATCCTGAAACATCAGATATGGGTTTCTGCAGCAGGTGAAATAACAGAACTGGACATCAGTGGGCTGGCCAAGATGAAACCAGATGAATTACGCACTGTTTCCTAGTATGTCTTCCTGAAGAAGGCAACATCATTTCCCTCTTTTCACTCCTTAGACTAGCAGATCAACTTAATCCAGATCTCTTGCATTTTTATTTGGTGAAATATCCTAAAGATTAATCAGGACCCATTGCATATAGACCATGGGAGTGGCTATAGCATAAGCCTTTTAGAAAAGCAGACATCTGGATGAAGTGAGCACAGCTTATCCTGAGTGGGTTATGTGCTCTCCACTCTGATAATACAACAGCGACATTTGGGATAAAGTTGAGATTTTTCTGATATGATTTATGTTTTTAATTTCACAAAGTAGTAGACTATTTCTAAGTGTGCTGCAGAGCAGCCTAGGAACAGTCAAGGCTATAAAGAGCAGCTTCATTCTACTTTGTTTCAAGAAAAATATTGCATTATTCTGGCTCACTTTGAGATACGAGCCTCAAGGGCATCCCCGGAGCTAGCTAAAGCCAGTGCCTCCACATCAGCTTCAAAACCTGACTTCTTGCTAAAAGGTCCAGTCTTTTAACTGCAGAGCATGGGGTTCAGCTGGCCTTCAGTGAGATGAGGTACAGCAGAAAATGAGTCCTGACCTCATTGGAGCAAATGATCATTATGATTCTAGCCCTTGTCCTCTCACAATTCAAAAGTCAGGTACAGAATGGCATGAGAAGTAGTTTTGTAACTGCCTGAAGGCAGCAGGGATACCCCTGAGCTGTCACCAGTGAATGGGAGAATAACCACTTAGGGTACATCTCCAAAAAAGGTGTTTACTACACCTGTAGAGCTTGCTTGTTTCCTTCTGAGCAGTTCTGGACAAGACACGTGTGTTGTGCACTGGTGTATCCATATCTTGCTTTCACTGTGCACTGAATGCCTGCGAATGCAGATGGTCAGCACGTGGGTGGTGTGTCTGTCCTGTGGGAGACACTGGCCTTAATGTGCACGTGCAGCCTCTCTGCAGCACTCTCCTGACGTGACCAAATCCCTCTTACCGCCTGCCGAAAATTTCCAAGTGCAAATGAGAACACGTTCTGGGATACCTGGGAGTGTGCTAGCCCCAAATGTGCTTCAGATTGTTTCCAGGAGGAATTCTGTTGGTTCCTGTGCTGTGCGTACTGAGCACTGCAAACACTCACTCTGCACCCACTGCTGGTGTGGTGGAAGCTTGACAAACCTTGACAGCATCCCAGGTCTGTGGCTTCATGAGCCAAACATTTCTGATGAAGTCATATTCAGTTAGCAGAAGGCTCTGTGTGGCCTCAGCCAAATCATTTAACTTCCTTACCCATCTGTTAAATGTATATCTGTGACTTCATGGAAGGCGGCGTGGTTTAATTTAATTAATGTTTGCAACAGACTCTGAAAGCATTAGGGGGAAGGTGCTAATCAAGGGCACAGCTTCTAGACTTAAGTGAGGTTTTGAGCCAATTATGGTTTCTAAAAAGTTTAATTTTAGACTGCTGCACTATTAAGAGACCTGTCCCTGCTCAGAGAGTGAGACCATACCTACTCTCTGCCTGTGTTCCCAACACACATGTGTGGATGTGGTATAGATGCCTCCTCCCTACATAAAGAAATTCAAGTTCAATAGTGATAATTATAATTATCACTACAGAACCCTAGCAAATAAAACCCCAATATTTGGGAATGAGAATCTATTTAGGGTTTAGAATCCTGCCAACATCCAGAGTATCCTTTAAAAGTTAGAGTTTAATCCTATCTCAAAAGCCAAACAAAAATATCAATTAAATGTCATTTCTTTAAAAATGAGGTGACCTTTTCTAGAAAAGGTGAAGCATTAATTAAAAAAAAAAAAAACAACTTTAAAGTGAAAAGGAAACCAACCAACATAACCAATAACACAGCATGGTCCCAAGATGAACCAAAGATTTAACTGTAGCTCCTGCATACCCTGACAATACTAAATCCCATCTGACTGGTGCAGCTTTGCAGTGAAAATTTTCAGAAGCCCTGAACTGGACACCAGAAAGGCCAGTACAGCACAGCAGAGGCATGCAGGGATCTGGTGTAAATTTACTTGCTTACTACCTACCTGTGGTGTGATTGCTCAAAGACTGCAGGTCTACCAGTATGACTCGGGAGCTCACTGGTGTTAATACCCCTTTCTTCTCCTTTTCCCACATCATAAGCAAGCTACCCCTCAGCATATAGGGACATCACATCAGAATTTGTCTGCATTTGAAAAAAGGATGGCTTTCTGCTTTACAACTCTTTTACTGCATACCTTTCCAAACACATGGCAAAATGGTTCTATAAGATCAGGAGTCCAATTTTCTTTTGTTTAGCCTGCTGAAGTCGAAAGAGTTACAAAAATGATACAGAAACACCTAAGCTCAAACACAGTTCCCTCTAGTAAGAGTGAAAGGATGTCTCTAACATCAGCAGAGGGCCAGCATCAAGGACTCAACATCCAGCACACGGAAGAGCAGTAGACTCCTGCTCAAAAGAGGTGCTGAATGTTCTCCTATGAACAGTTCTTTTGTGATGGCAGTTTTTTCGGTTGTCTAGTTTGGTGGAGAACGTAAGCTATCATATTTTTACAAGAAGCACAACAGGTCATGTAAGTTATTTAGTTTCACTAAGTATTTGTGTCTCCTGTTGCCCAAATGCCCAATGAAGTTAGCAACATTCTGCAAATCTTTGTGAAACCTGGCCTTTTCTTTCATTCCTTGGATTATTTGCCCCTGCTCTCTTCAGAGGGAAAGGCCTAATGTCAACAGTATAGTATTGATTGTTAAATGAAATTCTGTTGTGATACATGGTCACACTGGACAGGATGTAGACATACACAATGGCTTACATTTAGTGTTAGAGATACACGTGGTGTCTGGTCACTATTCCGACTTCCAAATTTCTAATGCCAGAAAAACAGAATGACTCATATAAATATACGTGTGTGTGCACACATATACACATGTGCCGAGCAACAACTGTGATGTTTCAGTTACTATGATCTATTCCTGACTATACCTGGTGACCCAGAGGAGACAGTGTACATGTCCCAGCCACTCCTGCACTGAGCAATCGAGTCCTTTCCCAAATCAACCACCAAATGGTTTGGGAACCAGGGGTTGCTGTGGGGGCTGGTCAGATGACTCAGGATACACAGTCTTTGAATTCAAAACTAATGATGGGAATCATGTCTCAGCTGCAAGTATTTTACTTGAAAGCATTACTTGCTTATAATGGGTAACAAAGGAATACAATCCTTCTGTGTCTGTAAGCTGCTTTATGTCCCAGCCCTGCACAACTGCAGTGCTACTTATATGAATGTGTACAGCTGCTCATTGCACACTAACACACAGATCACTGTCACTCTGTAGGTTTCCTGCTCTTTTTATGTTCACGTTTCATCCCCAGGAGCTGTATTTCTAATAACTTTCTTTTCATTGCATGTCCCAGGCACTTTGCCAAGAAAATGCAAGAAAGAACTGCTGGCAGTAAAACTACGAAACAGACCGAGCAAGCAGGAGCTGGAAGACAGGAATATTTTCCCAAGGAGGACAGATGAGGAAAGACAGGAAATCCGGCAGCAAATTGAAATGAAACTCTCCAAGTAAGTCTCTCTAAGAACAGGGAGTAACCTCCCTCTACAATGGAGCGTCTTCTGAGTACTGTCAGATGAGAAACTGTCACCCATCCCTAGGTCCACTTCCTGCAGCGAGTCATACACCAACTCATACAGCACAATGACAGCTGTCAATCAGCCAGATGAAAAATGTCTCATCTCTCTCTTCAGTCAGGACTCCCTTTGATTTCAATAGAGAGCAAGTCAGAAGTCAATGTGGGAGACAAAATTCTGCCCGATCTACTTGCAGCTCCACTGATGTAAGCAAGATTTTGAGGTCCTCCAGAAAGGCTAGTGCTTTAACAGAAATAAAAATATCATTGTTTATTAAGCTGATTTTGCTTTGTTAGTACTGGCTGAATCTGAGCACAAAGGCAGTTGTTACAGCTGTGTATTTACCTGAACAAGGGAAATCTGCTGTGTGCATTGGTGGCTGTATTTCTGCTATAAGGAAGAAGTCACTGCAGCAGCATTGCCCTCACAGGGGTGAGGTGTTTGTGTAGCCCCAGCAGCAGGGATGACAGAGATGATCTGGTTTTCATCAGCCACCAGGGCAGCAAGGTAGAGAGAAAGAGCATTACTGCAGCGTGTAACCTAAAGCAAAGATTTAAGGTGACTGAGACTCAGACTGCATGATTTGGGTTTTGTGTGTGGAGGTTGTTTTATTTTTTTTAAAGCTACATTTGGATATCTGCAAACATGAATATTTTAGGTGAGACAAAGTGGATTGTTAAATAATCTGTGCTGTGCCTGCCCACACTGGGACAGTGAGCACTGCTCACCGCCAAAATGTCTGGAATCAAATTGAGAAACATGAATAGAACTTCATTTTCAAGGCTTATTAAATATTAAATATCTTAGGCTTCTCCTGAAAGAAACATTTATTGATATTTAGACTAGCTCATTCATGTGTGTGCATTTGATTAAACTTTCCCTCAGGGGAACAGGGAATGAGAAGCTCGCATATGGATCAGAGCACCAGTCCTAATGGACCAGGGTTTATTGAGGAAAACACTGCTGCCATCACCACACTTGCTCTCAGCTAAGAAATGAGCTGCTGAGCGAACACAGATAAGATTTTGGGTTCACTTCATGATGCCCTTGCAATGTTGGAGATGGAGTAATCATCTTCCCCCAGCCTCAGTGATCTCAGCTGTTTGTTCTTTGTAGCACTTCACACCTGAAGGAGAACTGTGCATTGTGCCAGTGACTGCACTAGACAGAGCAGATGATAGTCCCTGTCCCCAAAAAAAACTGTACATCCCAAACTAGTAGAAAATATCACATTGTAATTTACACTAAGTTCCAAGACTCACAGGCAGAACAAATCATAGATGTGTCATGTTAATACCTGTTGTCTCAGGAAGGAAAGCATCGTGGATCTTGACCATGGCCTTGATCATCTTGACCCTGCAAGCCCTGTGTATTCATTTCAGGGAAATATTTCAAACTCCACTCTTGATATTGTTAATTCAAGTATTTTGGCCAATCAATTGCTCATGAAATGTCTTACTAGGTCAGGAGCCTAATTTTATGGCTCTAAGACACACAAAAAATGGTTTCCACCCCACTGCATCCCTAAACCCAAGTCTGACTATCACTCAATACTGAAACCCAAGTTTAAGTATTCAGTGAGTGAGAAGATTACCTCATATCCAGCCACGCCACATATTGCTGAAATGCCTAGAAGGTCCCATCTCCTTTCAGTAGAGCCTGACTTCCCCTAGGGTGGAAGGTCTAATGGAATTGTAGCGTCGGGTGGTACAGCTACAGGCTTTATCCCCTTCTCTGCATTTACCATTTAACTTAATTAATATTGAGCCTAAAGATTGATTTTAAAGGAGGCATACCTGAAGTCAAGTGTCAGTACAAGGACTTAAAAAGGAAACTGCTGTACAGAAGAAAAAGGCTGGTCATTACTAGAAGCTAGGAAAGGTGCTGTCTATAGGTAAACGCAGTGAAGGAAGCCTCCATACTGTCTGCTGGGCTCTTATGGACCCCAAACTGTGGTGCAGCCATAGTCTCACTGCTAGTGTCTAGAGGATGGCTAAAAGCCATCTTTGTTCCAAGTGCTGAAGGACAGGCTTTCATTTAGCTCCTTCCTCCTGGAACGTGGGAGATTCAGTGCATCTCGGGGAACAGAGGGCGCAGAGATTGCTGGAATAGCCAGGAATGGGAAAACAGATTGGAAGCAATCTCCCACACAACTTCCAGCACATATGTGCACTGGCAGAGCTCAGCTCAGCTCTTAACTCATCTACCAGAATAGAACATGACCGTGCAAACAAGCTCAGGTGGTGAATGCATGAAGGAAAATATTTATATCAGGAAAAGTAAGTATGTGTCACAAAAAGAAAAAAAAAAAAAAAAAAACCAAAACCAAAACCAAAACAAAAAAACCCCTCGATCCCCCCCAAGAAAAAAAAAAAAAAACACAACAAAAGTCAACTGGGTCCTGGTAAAGGCCAAAGACTCAAAGCCCTAAGGATATCCCTCTGGAGTTGAGTTTCTGACTAGGACTGACTAGGTCTCACCCCACAAAACCCAGACCACCTCAGAGTCCTCACTCAGAGCTCAACCCAGCAGTGGTGTGTAAATGTAACTATGCTGGGAAGAGTGAAATTCTTGGATGAGATTTTGAGGTCTTTAAATTCATTCATTCTACTGGTACTTGTGCAGCTTAGTCTTTTTGTGACAACTTGGAAGTTTATCACTAAGGAACGTACTGCCAAGCGTTCAGGTGTGACATACTCACCAAGATCCAATAGAAATGTCTGTTCTCTCTATGATTTTGCCACTACATATGCAGATAAGAGCCCACTGCTGCTGCTGCTGCTGCATGAATAACACTGGTAACAGCAATGGGACTTGCCAGCTCAGTTGTGAATTCACATGTACCCAACACCAGGCTATAGACCTGTACTTTAGCTCAAAAGAATAATCTGCAGGCAGATTAGTGAGTTATTCAATTGCTGCCTGCATAAGAATGGCACATAAACAGGCAGCTGTTTTCAAGATCAATATTTTTAAGCACATTTGTAGGGATTTGAAAGTCTATAGCTGTCTAGCTAATTGCCCCAGTCCCACAGCTAGCACAGCCTAGTGTACTCTGGAGGGAAGGCTCTGCTGATGTATATAATGTGCAAAACATCCCAAATAATAGTGTTTATCTAACTTCAAAAATGGGGAGACAAAAGAATAATATTTTCTCAAAACCACTGTATTTTTTTAAATGGCTCTGGTTGTAATTCCTTTCAACAGTAGTTGTGAACCTGCTGAGAAAACCAGCTCTCTGCTATCATGCTGATGTGTGTTTATGCAGTCAAAGCTAAAATCCCTGTTTTTCTTCACTTCCCTGCTAATATCATCTCAAAACAGAGACTAAGGAATTCTGCTGGGGACCAGATTCTGCTTTTACCGCAGTGCAAGTCCACTGATCTCACATTTATTATTGACAGACAGCAGCACGAGTACAGACTTCAAGACACACATTTATGAGCATTGCTGCTTTTGAAAAGCATGTTTCCCATATTTCCAGCTCCCAGCCAATTTAGCCCACCACTTGTTGCCATGGGAACACGCACTTCTCCCTCGTCCTCCATCCATAATGGCAATATTCCATTATCACCAGATTTCCCTTTCCAGCAGCGTTTCTCTTACAAATTCATGCATCCCCAGCGCCCCAGGCCATGGTGTGTGCTTGCAATATTCTGCTGTGCATTCATCAGCAGGGCTCCCAACAGGTCCTGGCTGCCATTATTGTGTGCTCAGAGTGCAGATAATAAAACCTCGGTGGAATTCAGGGAGTTGGAAGCTCTTTGTGTCACGAGGCAGAGAAGACATTTGCAAGTACGATTATTTGCAATAACTGTTTTCTGCCTTACAGAATCACTTTGTTCTAGAAGGGGTCTGAGCTGAAACCTGTGGGAGTACGATAGCTGCTAGATTGAAGAGTGATGCAGGAAAAGGTTGTTTAATTAAATTTGATATCTGACTGTTTAGAAACTTAGTGTTTGAACTGCCTGGGTGGCTGGTACTTCTCAAGTATGCCTTGCAAAAACCACAGCTAAAGAGGCTCCATTATTACTTAATGTTTCAATGAAAGGATGAATTCCTGGAAAAGATTATACTTTTAATTTTCACTTAATGTTCCATTTCACCTCCTTGGATATTTGCATAAGTAGACATGATGCATTAAGTGGCACTTAAAGGATTATGGGGACAGGAATTCAGATACAGAAATGTGGGCATCAAAGGAGTCAGACAGGAAGAACAATGATTTTGTGGACACAGGGCAGAACTAATACTCAAGAACCTAAAACTGATCTTCACCACACTGAAAATCTTGGCATGGGTGACTGGATCATGCTAGGGCAAGGTTTCTTGGCAATGTAAAATGAAATGGAGGTATCTTTATTCAGTACTTTACCATATCTGGAAATCTGTATCTCTAGTGCTGCCCCAAGGTTCTTGGAAAGGCATTTTTGAGTTGACTTGCCCAGAAACTGCAGACATAGCTAAATGCACACCCACACTAGACCCTGGTTTGTACCTCATCCTCATGTAACAGAGCGTGAAGTTCACAGTGCTGCTGGAGGCAGAACAATGCCAAGCAAAGAACACTTCAGATTTGCAGCCTAAAAGCATAAAGCATGAAAGTTCAACACAGAGCAACCATAAAGGAAAGTTCTACCTATTGACGTAATGGAAGCTGCACCCTGTTTCCCAAGAAGAGCACCACCAGTTCTGCTCCTTCAGAGAAATGTCTCAGTGCAGCTTTGCTCATGGAAAAGGCATTGTCCCTCAGACAGAGAGATTCATGTAAGAAACTGAGCTGAAGCCATAGGACTTTGGGAATGTTCGATTTGGTTTTGACCAAAAAGCAGGGGGATACAAACTACTAGTAGCCCTACTGCAGAAATTAAAGAGATGCTGAATTGAGCTCAGTTTAGAGACTAGCCTAAATTCACCTGGAGATTACCGAGGCTTTAAGATGATGCTCCAACTGTGCTCCAGCTCCCACTCACTGAACTAGTAATCAGGGAACTGCCCCGATTTCAGAAGGCTGGGAAGACCCGGCACAGCTTTACTCCACAGACAGAAAGGCAGGGGCAGGCAGGCAGAAGACCTCAGCCGCCGCTGCTAATGAGCTGTGCACAATTTAAAGCATTTCGTTCTTCCTTGGCAGGAATGATCCAGGTTACCTTGCCACTGCTGCTAAAAATACCCCCAGCGAGCACAGCGTGGGCGTCTGTGAGAACCTCAGCTCCCCGCATGGGATGGGGGCTATAAATAGAGCTGCAGTTTAATGCTGTGGGCGTGTGTGTAAGCCGGGGGAGTCCCCGCCCATTCACCAGGCAGCAAGAAGAGCTGCTGGCAGCAGGGACCAGCGGGGGGGGGGTTGCTGCTGGAGATTTGCATGTGGCTGTAGTATTTTATTAACAGCTTGCAGAGTGCCTGCGTGCTTTCTAAACCTCGTGCTGTGTGAGGATTTGGGATTTCCCCCCCCCTCCCTCCCCCCATGTTTTGTCTCTTTTCCATTATTGGCTTAGCTTTGCAGGGTATGGAAAAGAAAACTATTGTGGAGGATGGGGGAAGGACTGGAAAAATGGGGGAAGTACAAGTGATAGCTGAGATTTTTTGGAGCTGCCTCCAGGATTTAGAAGTCTGGATCCCATAGGCATTAATATTCCCTATGCCATTCCTTGGTGTCAGGCAGTGACACAGTTGGAAACCCTGTTATGTACCCAGTGACAGCATTGGCCTTACAGTCAAGGGGGCTGAGGTTCAGTGTCTGCTGCCAGAGTTACTCTGAAACAGTCTTCAAGGAGGAAAGGGAGAAAGCTCAAGCTTTGTTAATGTCTCCAAGCAACGAGTCAGTTTAGCCTCCTGTTCATAGGGCTTTTCAGGTCCAAGGGAGCTGCAGTGCAGCTCAGATACATGCATTAGAAGAGGTTTGAGTGCATCTGTACATGCCAGACCCTGACGACCCTGTCCCTTTTTGGCAAGGACTGAAGAGCTCTTGAGAAGGGCAGCCTTTGTTCAGGTAGTACACTTGCAAAACCAGAGTGAACTTCACTAGTATGAATCCTTGGTCAGCAAGTTACAAACCTAACCCCCCTAAGTGTGTGCTCATAACGGACCCTCTGGACAGAAGCTCTTTAACCAGAGGTGCCTGTCTCAGTAACAAAGCACAGGGCATGCACAACTAATGATGGAGCACCCTGTCAGCTCTGGGCACGAGCTGTGACCTGCCACTGAACCAGGAAGAGCAATTTGCTGTCTCAGACCAGACTTTTTGAATGCACTAATTCATTTATAGAGGGTTGCAACAGAGAGAATGTAGTCCTGTGTGTTAGTGTTCAAATTGATCAACATGCACATGGCTCAGAGCTGCTCTCAGTGCAGGTTTGTATCCCTCAGGATTCAGGATGTACCTCCTGTTGAAAACACTGGGTATTTACTTTGTGCAAACATGGGCGAGCATCATTGCAAAGGACAGTTACTTCTGCCCAGGGACAAGAAAAAGTTTCATATATCCAGGGCACAGCTGATGAGGGATTGTCTTCTGGGAAGACAGTAACTCATGCTCTGTTCTACTGCCCTGGCTCCAATGCCAGGAATTCATGCTCAGACATGTTTTCCACAGCACAGTGAAGGCAAGGTCAGCAGGGCAGCACACAGCAGGGAAGGGAAGAGCAGAGCAGGAGGTGTAAACATGGACAGGAATATTGAGTGCCTTTTCTGGGACACAGAGTCAATTCCTTGAATAAGTCTTCTGGCATAAGTGGCACATGTGAAACTAGAAATAAAAAAAATGTGGGTTCAGAAAGCTGTAATGTATCACAAGGGAGCATAATTATGTAAATAAACTCACAGGAAAATCTGCTAAAGCAAGTGTAATTAAATAAGGGAAAAAAACTTAAGGAAGAAAATCGTGCCCTTGCTTTACCCTGCCAAACTGTCTAAGAACAGCAGCATGTGCTCAGGCTCAGACCCTCTTTCAGAAATGAGGCATCCACAGGGGCCTGAAGACCTGGGCCCAGCCCTGTCTGATGACAAGCAGCCACAGAACAAAACGGAAATCTGCAGAAAGCCAACACTGCTTTGGAACGCCTCACGTTACACTGGATTATCATTCAGGTCCTTGAGCTAGTTTGGATCTGCAGCACAAGGAATTACAGAAAGAAATTACTTTAATTTAATTTGCAGAGCTTAATCAATAGGGACCAAAGTAAGCTGCTCTGGTTGTCACAGCCATTTGTGCTGCTTTATTACAAAAACCTGACCAGAACAGGGTGTGTAGCAGTTGTGAGCCACTGATAATCCAAGGGTTGGGCAGGGATTTGAGTGTTCACAGTGGCAGCCCTCACCATTTGTGGGGCTGGTCACTGGGTTACCGAGATTATTTAGAATTAGGGTTTTTTTGGTTCAGACCTGTTCATGAAATTTAGGAAAAACATTTTATGCGCTTAAAGTCAAGCACTTAATTCACTGTAGTTGAAACAGAAGCAAGATAGGATGAACAGTGTGTATCTGAAAGGCTATAAACTGGTATAAGCAAAATCTCAGCCAGAAGGTTTGGCTGCATGTTTTTCAGTTTTAATCTACTCAGTTTCACACTTGTCACTTGAAAGCATGTAAAAACAAACGAGAGAGAGGCAGATTTGGCGTTTTGTTGGTTCCACCTGCCCTGCTTGTTAAACCTAACCAAATTCATACACAGACTGGGTATAAACGAGTTCCACCATAACTATTGCTGTGAAATGCCTGCAGAATACCTAAGTGGGTAGAATTCACTTCTCCCACAAAACCTGTAGTGTGGCTTTTAGTCTGGAGAGGGGACAAGAGGAAGTGCAGGGTCCCATTTGCACAAAATCTGTAGTGTGGCTTTTAGTTTGGAGAGGGGACAAGAGGAAGCTTTCTTGGAGGGCAGTGTCCCGTTTGCACGCCCCGTACCTGGAGGGCAACGGCCCCTACCCCACAGCATCACATCACCCATCTGGGGTGGTGATTCAGGTGAGGCATCTGCACCTCTGCCTGAAGAACCTGAGCCTGTTTTCAGACTCTTCCAAGAGCTGGCTCTGCATGTGATACGAGGAAACCACAATTTACACAGTGCAGTTGCTGGCCCTCCAAATACTGTTAGAGTTACTGCAGTTTCCTCCTCCTGCAGCTCTGAGCACAACTTCTACAGCCTGGTTCATTCAAGACCTTAGTTCCTCATAGGAATCAGAGGCTTGGGCTTGCTGCTTTCATACAGAAAAAAAAACAGGGTCAGTCTAACACAGTTTCTACCTTTTTGAAATAATCTTAGAGAAGGCAAGCAGGGGGGTAAAAAATGAAGGAAATAAATATTTAGAAAGTAGGGAGGTATGGAAGGAGAGGAAACAGGTCAGAACAGAAGGTCATTGTTTTTAACTCAAACACTGCTTAATAAATATTGTACAGTCATATCAATTATTAAAATGCAGATTTAGCTCAGTGTTTTTGATTCCATTGCCTGTGCCTACCTGGCAAGCTGCAGCTGCATCATCAGCTCTTGTGAGATTCTTCCTGTTTATTAGTGTAGCTTTGGAGCTACTTGGGTCAAACTGAGCACTGCAAATTTCCTTCAGTATCTGCTTTTCAGGATAATTGACTATCAAAGTGGCCAGCACACTTCCTTGACCTCTCCAGACTCCAGAGTGTCTTTTTTTTTTAATTGGGAAAGCACTCTCATTTTCTGTATTTTTCTTCAATTGTCAAATGTAACAGACCAGAGGACAAAAAAAAAAAAAGTCCCTCAATATTTAATATTTATCCAGGGAAAGGAAAATGAAACAGACCACACCTTTGGAGGTTGAGGACCTCCTCCTGAAACCCCC
>NW_008626260.1:89364-94161 GCF_000691845.1 Merops nubicus
TTATGCAGAGGACTGTATCACCTGCTTGAGGAAACCAGCATGCTGGTAAAATCTGAGTCTTAAATCACATTAGAAACAGGTTTCTTGAACCTAGTTAGTCAGTTGGTATACAAAGATATGACTGTTATTTTCTTTTGTTAAAACTATACAAAATAATACTCAGCCAAGAGACAAACACCTGAATAAAAACACGAGTGCATCGCTTTTGGTAAAAAGCCCTCCAAATCAAGGCTGCATGGCTCCCAGCTGAACAGCCATGGTCATTTGCCTGAGGTGATCATAGTCATCAAGCAAATTTAATTCTGAATGAATTAATACTTCATTAATTTTTCAGAAATCATGTTAAAAAAATAAAAAGGATCTCACAACAGTCTCTCCAGATAGCAGCTGGTCTACTGAGAAAAAGTCAGGCTAATTTGAGGGTGTCTGCAAAAGGAATATTCTTGGTCAGGCTACAGTGCAGCTTTATTGTTATAATTAACAGAAAGAGTGGCTGTGGTACTTCCAAATACCACCCAAGAGGGGAAAAATCCTTCTTCTCAAGAAAAGGTTAAACAAACCAGTTCTAATGTGGCAAGGAAAGTGAGATTTGTAGGCATCATGCTATTAAGTTTAAAGAAATATTTTCACAGCCTGTTTGCAGCATAAAGGAAAGAGATGAATGACAGGCGAGTGGAAATACCAAGCTGAGGGCTACAGGGATGACCAGCACAGGAAGCTCGGCATTAGCAGGTACAGTCTGGTGGCCTAGAGCCCCAGCACTCAAAAGCAGCGCTACCTGTGACTTGCAGTGACAAAAGCGTGCCACAAAAGCCTAGGAAAACAGGGTTCTGTTTGATGGAGGTGAGGATGGCGAGGCCTGTTCTAGCTTTGATGAAGTCACTGCCACCTTACATTGCTGTGTGTATCTTGACCCTGTCATAGCAGCCACTTGGCAGACAAAGCAATGCTAAGGAGACGTGGACATGGTAAAACTGACTCCTTTCCCAAGAGCACAGAGACCTCAGAAAGGTTTTCTGTCGTAACCTTGTCCTTAAAGACCTGTATGTTGTACCACAACAAATCACAGCAATAATGCCAAACCTAAATGCTCAGGTCAATAAGAAATGTTATGTAATTAAATTCTTACATTTTATTCAATTGAGGAACCTAGGTTTCTAAAGGTCATCATTTTCTGTCCTGCCTGAAATTTGTCAGAGACTTCTATTTGGATTTACACCACCGTAACTAAACACAAGATCCTACATGGGAGTGAGGAGGGTCCTCAAAAGCTTTGGAGAAGAACGGATGGAAAAGGAGAATGGCATTTTAAAATTCAAATTCTTTCTGCGTTTTCACATAAGTTAGCCCATCTGTAATGCTCAGTGTCACCCTTTGTGGCATCAGCGACCATTATACACCTCAATAGCTCAATTTAGAAACAAACAAAAAAACCCCAACAACCCAGAATCCGTAAATACAGCTTGCGGTGGAAAGTGGAAGGTCTGCAAGTCTGGTTTTGCAGACAAGACTTCGCCACATTTTCTTATCCTGTAAAACTGAGATAACCATATATAACAGCTTTGCAGAGCACTACAAGATCTGCTGATGAAATAAGTACAAAATAGATGATTATCCCTGTTGCCGCAACCAGGGGACTCACGCTCCTACAGAGTGCTTGGGCCACATCTTTAAGCCATCAGTGGAATTTCTCATTTCACCCTGCATGCTGATAGTGGCAATTCTCTCTGCACTGAAAAATCAGCAGATAACCTCGAGAGAAATTCTGAAAAAAGCAAAAGATTAAAAGTAAAAAAAGACTGCAGTAAAGCAGCAGGATTCAGACCATGCTGTGGGCAATGGCTGTGTGGCTCTGGCCAGCCTCAGTTAACGACAGCACGAGGTTGAGCTGTTGGTCTAGCTCTGTGCTGAAAAACGCTGGGTTAACAAGAGCGTGCACGAAAGAAGCAGAAAATGGTACAACAGATGGTGACAGGCCATCTGCAGGGAGGGATATCCCATCCTTTTGGAGATGCTGTGTGGGCGAGTGACAGGCGAGAACTAGAAAGCCCTTGTGCTGCCAGGGAGCGTTCCCAGAGAGATTCCTCAGCGTGGCAGGAGGCGCGCAGTCATACGCACGCTCCCAGCAGGGACTGTCTATACCAGAAGCATTTGCAACTTCAGGAATTGCCACCACTTAGTTTTATTCTTTAGGGATGACACAAAGCCAAGAGAGTGTTGCATTTTCCTTGATTTACTTTAGTAATTAAGAAGGCTGTCCCTTGGCATGCCCCTGATGTTACCCCCCGTGTGAAGTGCAGCAACAGACCCTCTCCTGTTGGGGCGTGCAGCTGCTGGGACAGGAGGCTCACACAGCTTGGGGGGATCCTTGCTGTTGCTCTGTGCAACACCTCAGAACTGCAAATGTGCCTGCAGATGTTCATTGGTTACTTCACAGACTGCATGTTGCTGAAGTGTCCTTTTTATACAAATATAGAAGGATATTCTCCAGAGCTCACACTGCATGGGGAAATTCTCAGCAGCTTGCATCCGTGGCAAGAATGGCCATTCTGAAATTATTTTGCATTAAATGAGGGGGAGGAGAATTTACATACAGTGAGCAGCAGCAGGCTGACAAGCTATGCATACCAGTATTTCTTTGTCTGCTCTCTGCAAATCCAGCTGTGGTTTCTTCCAGTGACCCAAATCCCACAGTTGTACGTTGCAGTGGCATCTGTTGGTAGGAGGAACTGTTTATAGGTTAAGTGGACAGCATTGCAGGATCTTAACACTGGCAGTCCAACAGTGAGCATCCTAGCTGAGCTCAGGATACTTTGGGACCCCTCCATCCACTTCCAGTGCCTCTGTCTGATGGACTGAAACACAGCGAGTGCTGCAGTGCAAACTGACATGTCTGTCTGTCCCATCCCTGCTCCCTCTGACTGCAGTGGCCAAAATTACTGTCCTGCCTGTCTAGGAAGTTGAGTCATGAGCCTGCAAACTTCCTTTCTTAGAGTCTCCCTGGAGGAGATCAAGCACAAGCATTGTATTAGGTGTTGTTTAAACAGCGCAGTTGAAACCTAACTTCTTTTTTCCTTTCTTCTTCTCTTCCTTTCTTTTTGTACATCCCATTACCCAGGAGTATGTGGCTGTGTCACCAGGAGTACAGGGAAGTCTCAGTGAAGTGGCAGTCCCCACCACTGGGCTGAGATTTGCTTCTGGTCTGCTAGTGACTGACTTGCAGACTCCCTGCTGTTGCTCAAGCAGTGGCTATCAGACTTGATTTTAGTCTCACTTCAGCAGTGGCAGATGTCTTTATTTAAAATAATATAATGGTAATACATACATAATAGGACAGAAATAAAACTCTGGGATTCGTATGATTTTTGTCCTGGAAGCATCACACCCACAACGTTCTCTAATTTGCCCAAATCTGAGATAGATAACATTGCTTTGAGCCTTCCCCCCCTGCCCCCCGCCCCTGCTTTGTGGGAACACAGGGCTCCTGCTTCAGAGAAAAATAAAAAAAAAATCTAGTGCTTTGCAATGAAACATCATTCACTATTTTCAGTGACCTGCACAGTGTGACCCAGATCATAACCAGCATACAGTTTCAGTTGGAAGACCCTTCAACATACATTTTAATACACAGCCTTGAGCCCTCATCAGCCTTCAGCAGAGGAGCTGCATTGGGAGCCTCCACCACTTGTACTCTTATTTGAAGAGCATGTTCTTTCAGCAGTTTTTCTCGCTGAGCTATTTTTAGCTTGTCTGTATTCCCCAAACCAGTTCTTTGCCCAGCTGCAAGGCAAAGCAGAAGCAAGAGCAAGTGGTAGCACTGCTCATACTGACATTGCCACCCAAAGAAACACTCAAAATACAGACTCAGAGCATGTCTTTGGCTGAACAATTGGTTGTACTTTGTCACCCTGATGACTAAATATTGTAATTCTACTGCAAACAGGTCAGATCCACTATCTAGCAGCTCTGTTAAACCACAGAGTGGGGGAGCAGATGGAAGGGAGAGGAGAAAGCTCCTGCTCAGAAATAAGCAGCTGTTATGTTTATATCCTAATGTAGGCACATTAGTTCTTGTAATAGTTCCACTGAAAATTAAAACTCTTATGTCAGTCCTGCAATGTGCCACAACATCCTCCAAGAGTTCTTAACTGCATGTTGAGAGAGGTATGAAAGCAAAATCCTCCTAATGGTGATGGAAGGATGCCCAGCATCTTCACTCAACTTTGCAGCATGCCTCTGAACTGGGACAGGCTCCAGCTCTGTCTGGCCTTTCTCTCTCACACACTGAGAAAACCATGAACCCAAAGGTCAAATGCAGCAGGGCTTTTCATTTCCACAAAGCCTTCTCCATCTGAATCCTCTCACACCATTAGATCCTGGCTCTGTTGGTGTGTTTTAGCCCACACGGTGCTTATCACTAAGTAACACTATGCAACAGCAAACCTGTCACACGGATGAGGTCACTCAGGGACAGTTGGTTATGATACAAGGGGCACGCTGGGCAAGTGTGTAGCTTTTATTCCAATGAAAAATTGAACTCCTCGTTACAGGGTTTATACCACAGAAATTATGACAACTGTAATTGCCTGGGAGATAAGTGACAATATGATTAACTGAATTCTTGCTGATTTGCAGCCTTGAAAATCCAGACAGAACTAAAGGCCAAACAAATTAATAGGATATGTAATTAAAGCAACACATGCAGGTTCTGTATTTATCCAGCATCTTCTGCTGGACACCCAAATGCAGTTACCTTATTTGGATGCTGTTACGGTCCGCTCAACTCAGCAGACGTGT
>NW_008626261.1:0-31163 GCF_000691845.1 Merops nubicus
GCTCGGTGTCTTCTTCGACTTTCGCTTACCAAGCCGTGTAAGGGGTCTTAGTTTCGGGGCGCTTTCAGCTGACTCTCCAGAGTGCAATTTCAGCTCGAGGCTTGAATGATTTGGAGCCACTCGAGAGATAACAGGTAGCTGTATTGTGAGCTATCAAAATATAGCTTGGTCGTGCAGCTAGTGTGGATGTTTGTGCTGGGCTGCTACCTCCCAGTCATTTTGTCGTGACGTGAATTAAGCCCTCAAATTTGTGATTGCTGCCTTTACAGAAGTTAAGCGATTACAGCAGAGATTCTTAACTCTCACAGGAAATAACGCCACCCTTGTTACCTGTTGAAGTGAACAAATGTCACAGTTTATAATGCTGTGACCCTCTCTTGGTTGAACATGCAACGTTGGCAACCATTGTAAAACGCTTGAGTGTAGAATATGTTAAATAGTGGATGAAAAAAACCAACCATATTTTCTCTAAAAAGTCAAGCTATCTAATAAGTTACCTAATATCAAGAGGAGAGATGAAGTAAAAACAAAATGGTAGGAGTAGTGTTTTATCTTGTGTGAAACAGACTAAACTATGATTACTGCTCAGAATTAGAAGCAGTAAAAATAGCCAAGCCAAATCTTGCAGAATGAGTTTGCCACTCATCTGTCTGCCTTAGTGCACAGCATACAAAGCTGGATATATTTCAGTTGTGAAAAGGAAGCACTGGTTCATAGTACACTGGAGCTGGTATTCATTACAGAGTTGTGGTAAGGGCTTGGTCAAGATACTGGTGTCTGTGTCAAATTTTTCTAATAGCTCTGGACAGTTTCCCTGAATACAACCAAGAAGGGCACCCATTTGTAAGCCAGTGCATAAATTTCTCTTGGTGCTTTTGGTTTTTTTTTTGTGCTTTTCTACAAGAAAAACTGCAGCAATTCATACAATGCACTTCAAAGAAGAGTGAGGGCATGGGAGTGTTTCTTCTCCTCCTGGAGAAGGGAGGTGTGGGGGTGCAGCAGAAGAGAGACCTGAAAACTCCAGATGTCCTCTGGAGGATGCCTCTTAGGGTTTTCAGGATTATCTGTTGTGGAGTGGTGTGTAAAGTGGGTTGTGTATTTCCACGTATGCATTGTAAGCTGTCTGCAGCCCATCTAGAGCTTTCAAATCTTGGATTGGTTGTGTTTGCTACTTCTGTAGTTGCTGTGCTGTGCATGCATCAGGTTGCCGAGTGTGCGTGTGGTCCAGGAATTGAACCTCACTAGTTACTGTAGCCTTAAAAATGTGCAAAGTCATATTTTGAAGTATCACTGCTGCAGACCTAGCAATATATCTGCTTGAACCTTCAGGAGGAGTCTCGAGTAAGAATTGTTTTGACCTTTTCTACCCTGCCAATCTTGATGTTAAATTTCTGATTGCTCGTTGCCTTGGAGGGAGGGGAGAGAATGAACTTGACTGCTAGTGAGAATTTGAAAGATCGAGAAAGGAAATGAGAGAGGAAGGGCAAGAGATATAGAAATATGAAATAACTCTTGTAACAAGATCTGATTTTCTTAATGCACAGTAGTATATTTGATGATAAATAAACGGCTTGGGCTACTGCTAGAAAAAGACCTTCTCCCTTTGATTTGCATGCACCCTTTGTGTTGTCAACCAAGGGGCCTGTGGGTGCTGGGTGGCCATAGAAGCATGTATTTGGGCTGTAGTGAAGTGCAGAATCTAGCTCAGAATCAAGCTAATGGCTCCAAATGCAGTTGGCGTTTCTCGTTTTGACCGACTGCTGGCAGATGGCCTGGCTCTCAGGTTGACTGGCGGCCCTGTGCTCCTCCTCAGCCTGCTTCTTCACTGTGTGCAGGCTGTCATCTAACCCTGTAGGAGAGCAGTAGCTTTCCTGGTCTCAGCAGAGAGCTCTATTTGTTACCAGTGCTTTCCCCAAATTCAGTTTGCTGCCCTCAAATTCCTTAGAAACACAAAATTTTAAGCAAATGAAGGGGAATGATCTGTAAGCTCAAAAGGTGATTTGCTTCAGAGTTGTAGCTTAGTGTTGCATATCGCAAATGGTGAGTAGAAAACAGTGATATAGTTTTGAATCTTTAAAGTTAAAATTGGAAAACATCCTATCTTGCGAACAGGGAAGAGGTATTTTTGTTTTCATCAGTAGTCCAGGTGTCCTCTGAGAATCACCTTGACAAGTAAATCTGTTAAAGTGAGATAAAATAAAAACATGATATGGCACATTTACATAGATTTGTGTTTTTGATGCTCTAAACTTTTCCTGCTGCACAGTATTAAAAGGTGAGCCTGCTCCCTGTACACAAATACACCCAGCAATTTTTAATTTCAAACACTACACCAATTCTCTCCACTGTTACAAAGTCATGTAGCTCCATTTGAGGAAGGAGTTGAATTGCGTTTTTTTTTGTGTGGTTTTTTTTTTTTTTTTTTTTGTTGACGGTCAAAACACCTCGTTGCTGCGTCAAGTGAGTTTGGTGTATCTGAATGGGATGGGCAGTGCTGCCTCGTGTCATCTTTTCAAATGTTTTTCGGCTTTTTTCACTGCTGCAGTGAGCTCATCATTCATGATTTGATGTCCAGGTCTGTGTGTTGACTGTGTAACCAGTCACTTGTTAGTAGCACTTCTGCTACAGTCACTGCAGCTGTTGGTATCATGAAGTAAACCATCTGAAGCAGTATCTGAGACTCCCCTTTTTTTGAAATCATGAATTTGTCATTGTTAAATTATTGAGACTTTGATTTCATCCTCTGCATGGTAACATGTTGTCTGAGATGTTCCATCCTTCTGATTACTGTGAGAAACTAACTCCACATTGCCTTGGGTGTGCTTCTGCTTGCAGCTTTTTTCAAGAATCTGAGTAACATCTGTACTGCTGAGTCATAAATAGTACCTCAAATAGTAAATTTTCTGAGAGGTTTTATGGAGATTCTTATGGTAATTGTGGTGATGGGCACCTACAGCGCTCTGTATTAGAGGTCAGCATAATGAGATTTATATGTTTTTTTTAAAATATAAATTGGCTGTTTAGTCTGCAACTTCTGAAACTTTTGAGAAGTTCTTAAAACAGTATGACTGGCAACCAGCTTGAAGTTTTTCACTTTGTCTTGGAAGCTGTGGGCTTGTGGGACATGGACATCTGTCTCCACATGAAAATTTAAAGCATTGTTACTTTTTGATTTCTCTGAAATTTCTGGCTATTATTTTCCTGGATAAAATTTGTTTACCTCCAGTCTGTTTTTATTTACATAATGCCTTTTTGTGGTATTTTGCATTTGTTTGGGTGGTGGTTAGACACAGAAAATATTGCTTCTGGACACTGCTGTTTCTTGGCATTTGTCAGAGAAGCTGTATATTTGGTCCTTATAATGTCTTTTTGCCCCTTGTGTGCTGTTTGAATCTTGTGGATAACCTCAAATTTGAGAGAAGGGTGAAATTTTTGAGAGAGGTTTTTTCCACTGTTCTTCTTAAAACCAGTTTCCCCTGCCTCCCAACAAATGCAGAAGGGTAGGAAGAATCATAGAAAGGTTTGGGTTGGACGGGACCTTAGTGATCATCTAGTTCCAACCACCCTGCCACAGGAAGGGACACCTTCCACTAGAGCAGGTTGCTCAAAGCCCCGTCTGACCTGGCCTTAAACACATTCAGGGACAGAGCATCCACGATTTCCCCGGGCAACCCGTTCCAGTGTCTCACCACCCTGTATAATACATGCACTACTTGCAACCCTCATTCAGTCTTCTTTCCGGGTGATAGTATAGCGTAGGCAGGGTGTGGTGGTGGAAATGGTGTTATAGGCAGGTGTCGGAAGCCTGATGTTTGGCAGGACAGATCTTTTGTGAAAGGTATGGGAGGGAGGCTGAGAAGGAGATGTGGGTGATAAGAAAACTTTTAAGTTAGACCAACGTATCGGTTTTAAAAGGAAGAACATGGAGTCTTAATAAAAGATCTTAAAGATGACATTGATAACTTTCCTTGGTCTTTCCTTAAAGAAGCTTTCAGTAGACACTCGAGAGTAAAAACTGAGGAAAACTCAGCAAATAAGCTTTTTTTTTTTTTTTTTTTTTTGCCTCTAGTTGGATTGTTTGGACCACCTTCTTGTGTAATACTTGAGCAACTTTGAGCTACAAATCTATAGTACACCAAGCTTTTTAAGCACTGATGCTAATGGCTTTTTATTGCTTTGCACACAGGTATTTTAAATGGTATTTGTTATGTTTTCACAGCTTTCAGTGTATCTTCAAAATTTGTTTTGTGTAATAGTACAAAACCAACCCACATTTTCATAGTTAAATGTGACTGATGGATTAATAGTAAGAAACAGTGGCCAATTTTGGCATAGGTAGTGTGGTGGGTTGACCCTGACTGCATGCCAGGTTTCCATTGAAGCTGCTGTAGCAGTCCCCTCCTCAGCTGGGTTGGAGAGAGGGAGTATAACAAAAGGCTCCTGGATCCAGATAAGGACAGGGAGAGGTCACTCCGCAGTCACTGTCACAGGCAAAACAGATGCAATGGTGAGAAATTAGTTTAATTTATTACCAATCAAAATCAGAGTAGGATAGTGAGAAAATAAAAACTAAATCTTAAAACACCTTCCCCTCACCCCTCTGTTTTTCCTGGGCTCAACTTTACTCTCAAATTCTCTACCTCCTTCGCCTGAGAGGTGCAGGGGGATGGTGAATGGGGGTTGTTGTCAGGTCATCAAATGTATCTGCCACTCCTTCCTTCTCATGGGGAGGACTCCTTACACTCTTCCTCTGCTCCAGTGTGGGGTCCTTCCCATGGCAGGCATTCATTCATTTATTTCTCCAACGTGAGTCCTTCTCATGAGCTGTAGTTATTCATGAACTGCTCCAGCATGAGCCCTCCATGGGGTCATAAGTCCTGTCAGCAAGCCTGCTCCAGCATGGGCTTTTCTCTCAGTGGGTCTACAGGTCCTGCCAGGAGCGTACTCCAGCACGGGCTCTCCACGGGGTGACAGCCTCCCCCGATGCATCCACCTGCTCCAGCATGGGGTCCTCCATGGGCTGCAGGTGGCTATCTGTCCCACTATTAACCTTCACAAGTTGCAGGGGGACAGCCTGCCTCATTGTCGTCTTCACCACAACCTGCAGGGGAATCTTCAGGCTCTGGTGTGTGAAGTACCACCTCTTCTTCTTCAGTGACCTTGAAGAGTTGCAGGGTTGTTTCTCTTACACATTCTCACTTTCTCTTCTGACTGCTGCTGGTGTTGTGTAGGTTTTTTACTGCTTCTTAAATATGCTATCGCTGAGGTGCTGCCACTGTCATTGACTGGCTTGGCCTTGGCCAGCCGTGGGTCCATCTTGGAGCTGGCTGGCGTTGGCCCTCTTGGATATAGGGAGAGCTTCTAGCAGCTTCTCACAGAAACCACTTCTGTAGCCCCCTGCTACCAAAACTTTGCCCTAGAACCCTAATAAAGACCACATTTGGACAGAAGCTCTGTATGGCTTGTTTCCTGTATCCATACTTTGATAGTTGACTGTATATTAATGCAAGACTCTAATGCAATGTGCCCCATCAGTATATCCACAGGGGTGGGTTACCCTCTTAGATTAGTGAATTGTTACCCCTCGCCTCACTATGGCTGGAGATGCACCATGAGAAGTTTGATCTCTGCTAGTGCTTAGATAATCCTCTAGGAGAGTGGTTCTCAACCTCTGGTCTGTGGACCCCTGGGGGGGCTCTGATGTCATCACAGGGAGTCTGTGAAGGCTATCGGGTAATGACAGGACTAGGGGGAATGGGGCAAAGCTGGAAGTGGGCAGATTCAGGCTGGATGTGAGGAAGAAGTTCTTCACCATGAGAGTGGTGAGACCCTGGAATGGCTTTCCCAGGGAGGTGGTTGAGGCCCCATCCCTGGGGGTCTTTAAGGCCAGGCTGGATGAGGCTCTAGACAGCCTGATCTAGTGGGAGGTGTCCCTGCTCATGGCAGAGGGGTTGGAACTGGGTGATCCTTGTGGTCCCTTCCAACCCTGACAGATTCTGATCTGCTTTAGCAGAGGACTTTAGAGCCCTAGTGGCTCAGTGGTTGGACTTGATGATCTTAAAGGTCTCTTCCAACCTAAAGGATTCTATGATTCTATTAAAGCAGGGCTGGGGAACATCCAGCCTGGGAACTTTTGGGTTGGCCCATGGAGGAAGACATGCTCATAGAGATAGCCAGAGGTGGTGCTCTGAAACTGCAGTTCCCCTTCTCTGCAAATTTGAGGACCCTTATAAGAAAAGGGAAATAATTGATGCAGTTTGGTGCTGAATTAAGTCTTGGTGGTGTGTGGCCACAAAAGACATTTAAAGGAGGCTTGTGTTGAAGGAGAGGTTGAGATCCCCTGCAGGACTTCGTATAGGATCAAAACTTAATAGTTCCGAAATGCTGTAGTCTGCAGAAAATGAGAATAAGGTCATTCTCGGGGGAGAATGTTGCAAACCTTAAAAACGCTCCTCTGCATGTTATTGTTGTTTGGCAACAAGGTCTTCTGCCAAGAAGTGGGTAGATCTGGATTTTTTTTTTCTTGGCTGGTGCTGTTACCTGGAGTCCGTTTGCCTTCATTGCACTGTAAATGACTTTGTAGTGGTTAAGAGTTGTTTGTGTGGTGATGGGAACTGGGGAATCGGAAGTGCATGAGAGAAGATGGTCAGCGACCGAGGGGTTCATAGCACTTGCTTAGCAGAGCTGGAGTTTCAAGTTGCTGGACAGCTATCCGTAGATTGAGTACTAGCCAACAGGATCTAAATCTAGAAAAGTACCACTGTTCTAGTCTCTCTTTCTTAGAGCTGATGCCTTTGACTTGTTGACACTCTGAACGTTTTCTTGCCTTTTTTGGGGAGATGGAATAGATACAGTTGGGGCTGGTGATGGAGTCTGGGAACTTGCAGGACAGTGGAAGCTCAGTAATGAGTCCAGGCAGTGGAGGTGTGTGGTATGCTGATGTTGGGGGTTTATATGGCAAGGAAGAGAGGAATTCTTGCAGAGGCCAGCTACTGGAAACCACAAGTACAGCCTTCTATTTATGATGTTTGATCTTTGCTTTAGGGCTTAATGGGCTCTAATTTTTTTTTTTTTTTTTCTAAAAGGCAGACATAATTTTCAGAGTACTTCTTCCAATGTAGTTTTTACAATGATGCAACTTTAACCTAAACGTTCAAAAATTTCTCTGACAATATAACATCTGCTTAGGTAACAAATTTATTCTTCAAATTCTAAAGGTGATTAGCCTGCCCTTCCTATTGAGCAGCCTTACTGTATAAACAGATGTAGTTTGGGCCGTGCTAGCACAAAAGTTTCTGTGTTGCTGCGGTAGACTTGGACCAAGGGACTAATTTAACTCAGAACTCTGCAGCAAAGGTTATTTCTTAAGCCAAGTCAGTTCTGTGATCTCATTTGTCACTCAACTTCACAAACTCTTGGGCTGATGATAGGGATGTGTGGGATGGTGACTGTAGAAATGGGTGCTGCTGCTGAGAAGTTAGGGCTTCCCACTTGGGCAAACCCTTGCGTTTTGTGAGGAAAGGAAAATGTGGAGTGAGTGAAGTTCAGGGAGTTTACAGATGTGAGTGAAGTTGATCAAGAGGGGCTGAGAACCAGGATGAAGTGGCACGTAGAAAAGCAATTTGATTCAATTGTAATTTCAACAGATAAAGCCAATGAAGAATGAGAGTAAGGATTTGCACTAATTTTTAGTCATTGGGAGTAGTACATGAGTGTAATTTTTTTTTTTTTTTTAATTTCTTTTTTTGCTCTTGGTAGCGACTTTTCATCTGCTTTAGAATCTTCCTGGAGATCTTGGCAGCAAATATTTTCTGTAGAAAGCAAATATTGAAAAGACTAACAAGCAACCAGTTAAACCAAAAGATACCTCTTTTTCCTCATCACATGTTCTCCCACATAAATTGGTATGTGTGGTACCCTTCAGGTTCTAAGGGTTATAATTTCAGCTATAGCAGAAAATGCAGCTAGTGGCTTTCATTTTAAGTCTTGTCATCTCTTTTTGAAAAACGTTAATTTGTAATATCAGCTGTAGAGTCTGAAACAGTCTACCACATCCTCTCTAAAAGGGATTCTGGGGTGTAGGAGTATAACCCCCATCTTGGTAGGTGATGCTGAAGGTAAATTACTTGACCACTGCATAGAGAATTGAGCTGGTAAATGTGCTGCTGAAAATGCAAGGTAATTCCTCTGAGACTTTGCACAGACCTGTGGTATTGTCCCATTTTAAATATGTTGACTGCTGAAAATCTTAAAGATGTTATTTCTGTTATTTTAGAGTACTAATAAAGCCTCTAGTCGTAAGGATGCTTCAGTGTAGTGTCAACACTGTAAAAGGTTTATCACAAGTAAGAAGATCCAGTCTTTAGTGTTTCAGACTTTTATAGACAAAACTTTAATTTAGCAGTTTACCATCTGAGACTGAAATTAGCCCTATTGGTAGTTAAGCTTTTCTTCCTTTGGAATGAGGAGGTAGCTCTGTGTTTCCTTTTCAGGTTGGTTACCACACAGTACTGTTAGGCTGGTATGTTGCTGTGATTCATACTGCAGCCTCAACTCTTCAAACTGGCCCTTTCAGCCAGAGGAGCAGTCTGATCTCCCATCCTTCTGACAGCATGTTTGCACCCTCCTTTTTGTTAACACAGCTGTTTGCGTGGACATGTGGTGAACTCCATCAGGGACTCCTCTCTTTTTTATTTTTCCAGATTGGGTACATACTGTTTCACCATGAGGTTGAGAGACAGCTATACAGGCAAAAGTGAAGGTGCATAATAGGCTGAAGTGGAAAGGCAGCACAGTTTTGGTGTTGTGTTGTTTGTTTGTTTGTTTTTTTTTCCCATCGTTTTCCCAGTGGCCAGTCATTTATCAGCTTGAAGTGTTCATAAATTGTAAGGTGGTGGGATTTATCTAAGCTCCCTTTGTTCTAATGGATTTGATGAATTTCACCAGGTGACTTCACAGCTGGTACTAACGGGCTGTGTAGAGCAGAAGACTGTGTTAGATTCTGTCAAAAAGTGTATTCCTTCAATTGTAATATTTCACTAAACACTACTGTATTTAACTTGTGGAATAATATGCAGTATTTTTTACTTATTCAGTATTACTGATATACACTGGGATTACTAGGATGTCAGGAAATTAAACATGCAGACAGATGAATTACTAAGTAAATTTGGTGGAAGACATGGAGCTTGGATTTCTTCCTTGAGCTGATTTGTGCTGACTTTGCAAGCAAAATCTTTCTTAAATTCTAGTGGTCTTCATACAGTAGCCTTGAAGTTCCCATGTTTTGTAGGTGCTAGATATTGATTTATTCTTAACTTTTTTAGGCACATCCCTGGATGCATGCAGTGGGAAATATGTGGTGATTAACTATTGCTATAGTACAGGGGATGGAATTGCAATTATTTTTCCAAGC
Source organism: Merops nubicus (assembly GCF_000691845.1). Lineage (NCBI taxonomy): Eukaryota > Metazoa > Chordata > Aves > Coraciiformes > Meropidae > Merops > Merops nubicus. The sequence goes on from NW_008626261.1 coordinate 9,416, forward strand.
AAATGATATAATACTCCTTTCTAAAAAGCAATGAAGAAGGATTAAAAAATTGGCTAATCTCATGGAACAGTTTTTCTTCACTACTGGAACGATCTCTGTCAGAGAGGTGAAACTTTAGAGAGTTCAGTTCAGCTGCAGTGGCTTTGCTGGGTAAGAACTAATGTTTGGGGTGGGGTTATTGCAAATATTTGCATGTATTAGTTTCCTGATTTTTGTTATTTGCCAGTATGCCCCTGTTTGATTTTGCCTTAGTGTGTTGATAGCAAGTGAGACTTCTGAAGTAGTTTTTTTTTGTTTTCCAAAAATGCAGCATACAGCAATCTGTTTGGTTTATTTTTTATTTTGACTGGGACCTTGACAGCTTGAGGCTTTCATAAACACCTCTGCATGACTGGAGGTGATTATAAGAGTAGTATATTTCTAATGGATTCTCCCTTTGTAGGCTTGTTCGTACCTCCCTGTGTTCTGTCAGTTGAGTTCTGTGCCTGTCTGTATATGGAAGGATCTTCTGGGTTGATTCACTTCCTTAAAGAATGGTCTGTCTTGTTCTGCGTATATGAACCAGGAGTGGATGAGTTTTTACCTCCACTGAAAGCAGAATAATCAAAGCTCAAAGAATTAAATATACATGCCCCCTAACCCCTCTCCCCCCTCCAAATCAGTCCTGTGTGTGTCGCTCCTCTCAGTCTTGGCAACCTGAAAAAAAACTCATCCCTACTTCCTGCTCTGTTGGCCTCTTCTAGAGATCACAGCACCCTCTCTCTTCCTGAGGCACCTTGTCCTCACAGGTTACCATAAAAATAGTTTGAGGGTTTCTCCCCTCTTGAGCACAATTAGCTTTCAATGTAATGTCTTCATAAAATAGTTATGTAGAATGTCAACTACACCATCTGTCCCATCCGTATCATCTGTCACTCTACTTCAGGCCACGTGGATTAATAAGAAAAGGTTTGCTTTTGCTTGTCAAAACACCTTCAATACTTTTGTGGATTTTAACCACTTAATGAGAAATAAAGATAAAATTGTGGGGTGCATAACCAGTTGTGAATGACAGGTGTTTTTTTTTTTTTTTTTTTTTTTTTTTTTTTTTTTTTGTTAAAGTACCGACTGGTGTGTGTATTCATTTTGGGTTTATTAATTTTCTTCGGTGAGTGGGAATTATGACATTAATGTGGAATTGGAAAAAGTGGAGTAAAAGCAGGAGTGAGAAGAGATTTCAATCTAAAATCATTGCAGAGTATGACAAATAGAAATAACTGACTACAGCAGCACGGGTTACTTCATTGAGTGCTTTAGCGCTCAAAATATGTTCTGAAATATCTTCTGTGAAAATTACTTCAGTATACTAGAGGAGACCTAGTAAGAAACACTATCAAGTGCTGTTCTAGAACACATACTAGATGGAAATTTGTATTTCCATGAAGACTAAATTAAATGCTTTGTTATAAAAACATTTATATGTTTTTCTATCAGCTCTTTCTATCCTCATTGGCAATTTTTTGGCCACACAAGAGTAGTAGACTTGGTTGGAACGAACTGCATAAACAGCATGTAGCATCATGTGAAGAGTTCTTCACATCTTTCTCTTCACATCTTTCTCTTCAGTAGCACTGAGCTTGGTTTCTGTCTTGGCCATTGACAGTTTACAAAGTGTACAGAAGAATTTAAATTGGACAAGGAATTCAGAGGAGGTTCTGGGGAGAGAGAGGGAAGTAACAGCAGAAAACTCATTTCCTTGGCTGAAGACTGCTCGAAAGATTTTGCTTAACAGTACTGGAAAGTTACATATTGCATAAGCTTTCCATTAGTTAAGGGTGGGAAGTTAAAAGTTTAATTAGAAGAGAGTTCTGTTTGAGAGACTTTTTTGTGGGGTTATCATCCTCTGGGGAAGGTAATATAAAATTACAGAATAAAATCAACATGTAGTTAAACACTTTCTTGTTTGTAGGTTGAGTCCCCATCTCATGACTCTGTCATGGGTGATTTACAGGGCGGGCTTTTGTTTTATTTTGGTAATGTACACTTAAAATCTTTACACAGTTTAGTTTCCTGATGGGGTGCCCTGTATACTGACAACTGTTTATCTTAAAAATTACTATTTTCTCCAAGTCTTAGGGCAAATCAACTTGATTTTACTATCAGCATGTCTTCCACTGGCCACCTTACTGTAAGGCGTGGAAGTCAAGTCCTTGATACCACCTTAGGACTGGATCTACTTGTATGTTTAAGCATTTTATATGCATAGACTTTAATAAGTGTTTTATATGCTTAGACTTTAAAATTTAACTTTCTGAGTAATTTTTCCCTTTCTGTTCCGTTTCTGTGGTTTCCCCCAGTACTTACCGAAGAAACTATTATAAATGTATTCCTAATTGAAGGGCAGAAGCATTATTTACTGTCAGTTTAGCAGGTGCTGTTGATGTATTTAAGTACAAATATTTCACATTCTTTTAATAAAGGGAATTTTTCTTGTGTTTTTCATAGTCTAACAAGTTTGTCTGTTACACAGTTATAAAAAGATGCCTTTTGTGTACCAGTGCTTCTGTAAAAATCCAGCCTTTACATAAAATGGTACTGATGTGTGTCCACAGCAGTCACGACCTATCATTTTATGTGGGTCAGAGAAGTTTAGCCTGGTGCTTGCTCTCTCAGCATGAAGGCTGCATCAGAGCCTGGCAGGTATGAAAGATAAGTGTCAACAAATTCCCTCACAGATTTCTTTCAAGTAGAATTGTAGAATAACTTTGGCTGGAAAAGACCTTTCAGATTGAGTCCAACCATTGATCCTATTCTGCAAAGTCCACCTCTAAGCCATATTCCCAAGCACCACAGCTATATGGCTTTTAAACACATACAAGGATGGTGACTCAATCACCTCCCTGGGCAGCATGTTCCAGTGCCTCACTGTCCTTTCAGTGAAAAAGGTCTTCCTAATGTCCAATCTAAACCTCCCTTGGAGCAGCTTGAGGCTGTTCCCTCTTGTTCTATCACTAGTTACTTGTGAGAAGACACCAGCACTTTCCTCTTTACAACACCTTTTCAGGAAGCTGTAGACAACAAGGTGGTCTCCCCTCAGCCCCTCCTTGTCCTGTTGGCCACACTATTTCTAATACAAGCCAGGATGCCATTGGCCTTTTTGGCCACCCAGACACACTGCTGGCTCATATTCAGCTGCTTGTCGATCAGTACCCCCATGTCCCTTTCTTTCGAGCAGCTTTCCAGCCACTCTTCCCCAAGCCTGTAGTGTTGCATGGGGTTGTTGTGGCCCAAGTGCAGGACCTGACGCTTGGTCTTGTTGAAGCTCATACAATTGACCATGGCCCCTTGATCCGGTCTGTCCAAGTCTCTCTGCAGAGCCTCCGTACCCTCAAGCAGATCAACACTCCCACCAAAGTTGGTGTCGTCTGCAAACTCACTGAGGATGCACTCTGTCTCCTCATCAAAGTCATTGCTGAAGCTGTTAAACAGAAGTGGTCCAAATACTGAGCCCTGAGGACCCCAGCTTGTGACTGGTTGTCAGCTGGATTCAGCTCCATTCACCACCACTCTCCGGGCCTAGCCATCCAGCCAGCGTTTGGCCCAGCAGAGAGTGTGCCCATCCAAGCCATAAGCGGTGTGGGTTTTTTTTCCCCATGAGAATGCTGTGAGAAGCAGTGTCAGAGGCATTATGGAAATCCAGGTAGACAATATCCACAGCCTTTCCCTCACCTACCAGACAGGTCATATTGTCACAGAAGATCAGGTTTGTCAAGCAGGGCCTGCCATGCATAAACCCATGCTGACAGGGCCTGATCACCTTGATGTGTTATATATGGTGCATAATGGCACTCAAGATGGTCTGTTCCATGACCTTCCCTGGCACTGATGTCAGACTGACAGGTCTGTAGTTCCCTGGATACTCCTTTCGGCCTTTCTTGTATCACAGTTGCTACCCTCCATTCCACTGGGACCTCCCCAGTTAGCCAGAGCTGGTGGTAAATGATGGAAAGATCATAAACTCTCCTTTTGTTCCTGAGTTCCAGCCAAAGCTTGCTGTTCAGTGAGGCCTCTTGTGGAAACGGCTCATCTTTCAGCAGATTGGGATAAAGTGCTTCTGCACATTTAAGACTTACTTCTTGAAGGATGTCCAGCCTTCCTGGACTCCTTTACCCTTCAGGCTGCCTCCCAAGGGACTTTGTCAATTAGTCTCCTGATGAACAGGCCAGAGTCTGCCCTCTGGAGGTCCAAGGTGTCAGTTTTACTGACGCCCCTCCTGACTTCCCCAAGAACTGAAAACTATAGCTATGCAATGGCTCTGCCCTGGGTGGCCCCCAGCCGTGTTCCTCCTCACCTCTGGCTGAACAAGCTTCAGTTGCGCTGCAGCGGTGGGGCCCTGCGCACGGCGCAGGAGGCAGGGCGTGCCTGCGTAAAGCGTTTTGCATCTGGTATCAGTGTTCCACAGGGGCCCAGGACGTGCTCCGAGTAGCCTCGGCACCGGTGTAGCTGGATGCAGCATAGATGTCTTTCTTTGCCCTCCCCTTTTCTGTGGTGTTTCATAGCAAGGTAGCCACATCCATGTAAGGTAGAGGCATGAAGGGCTGTCTGGACGCGATGACGTACCAGCAGTGGCACCGTGGCACCTCAGCTAGAAGCAGCGTTTTTCTCATCCATGGGCGCTCTCATTGTTCATTGACAAATGTTTTTCAGTGGTGGGATGTGCAGCTCGCAGCCAGGCCTTGCTCCCGCAGTTAGGCCGACAGGTAGAAGTGCTGATACTGCTGCGACAGAACTGCTGAGTCTGGGTTACTTTAAGCCAGGATTGGCTGCCCTGTGTGGCTGCAGTCAGCATACTGGTATAACGATGGAGGTAGTGTGGGGGCTATGGGCTGCTGAGATCAGCCCGGCTATTAAAATGTATTACCCTTAATATTTAAAGGTAAGACTGGCTTTTTTGTTTTTTTTTTTTGTTTTTTTTTTTTGGCCATTTCAGCATACCTATAAGAAACATATCCAGGATTTGCCTACTAGTGTGTATCTGGCAAAATCCAAGTGGTAGCAGCTGTGAAAGTGTTTAAAAATTGGGGTTTTGGTTCTTCTTTAATTTCAGGGTGTATTAGTTTTTGTTTGGCATAAGATGCTTTCTTCCCCAAACTGTCAAACTGTAAATAAGTATCTGGTCCTTCACAGGTGGAAATCCAAATTGTCCCATTTACCTGCAGCAGCACTTGTCCTGAAAACTTGCTGAAAGAAACAGAGAATGTTCTATGCATTTAAAGGTGTAATCAATAGTTTCTTACTGACTTCTCTACCAGTGAACTAAAGCTTTAAGTATTTATTACAGCTGCTTTTCTACCGAATTACTGTACGAGTAAATAGCCAGCAGAATACAAATTCTGAGTATGTTGCAAATTTCTGTGTACAATTTAAAATATATTTGCAGAAGTGAGTGTAGACACCTCTGAGAAGCTTGCGTAGCCTTGCAGTGGCACTGGCAGCTAAAGCCAGTAGCCAGATAAGTAGGCAATACGTAGTCACAACAAGGAATTAGACCAAATACGCTTGTTTTTATGTTTGTGTATGTAGCTAGTAATAACTTTAGTGTTATGGTTTATAGGACTGTGACAATTTCAAGATGACTAACTGGATCTCAGCATTAATTACTGTGACTTCTTTATATTACATATTTGATAATTTTTTGCTGAAGTGAGGTGTTATTTAACAGCCATCTCACTTACATGCTGTGTGAATTTATTTCTACAAAAGGTCAGTATTGTAACAGTCCAGTTATGTTTGAAGAATGTATTAAACCAAGTAGAGGTAATCTCTTTTGTGCTTTTACTGATGATGTTGTAGAGACACAGAATAAATGTGCTATAAAACTAGACTAACACATTAATACTACAACTGTAAGTTACCATTTTTAATCAGTAGAAAGAGTAAAAAATTAATATTTGCTTTGTGAAAACCAGTGTAGAAAGGTGGTGAAAAAATGAACTGTAGGTAGTAAAAACAAACTAGACGAAAGGAAGGAAAGGGGGCTAAAATTACCCGAGGAAATGAAGCTTCTGTAGAACTTCTTGTCCTGGCCTGATGTTCTTTTGCCTGTTTTGGGCTTGGTGTGTATTGTTGGTTGGTTTTGGTTTTTTTTATTTTTTAATATAAGAAGGAGTAGAATGGTGCCTGTGAGACTTGTGATGGCTGGCAGCAGGGGAGAGAAAGATGAGCTGGGCTTGGTTGGTCTGTATGCTCGGTGTGTTACCAGGATGGATGGTCACAACGTGGGCAGCTCTTAGCTGTGGTCACAGTGTGATGCCTGAGGTGGGGCTGGTGCTCTACATGGAATAATTGATCAACTAAGAATAGAAATCCCCAGGGGAAAGCAGGATTTCCTAATTTTGATGTTTACAGAACAACTTGCTTGTCTCCTACACTTTGTTAGGATGACTTTAAGCATAGTTACAGGTAGGCTGGAAGTGCTCACACCAAAGCTATTTATGTGTACGTATGTATGTGTAAATACACAAAACATCCTTAAAAATATCTGTTGTGTTGAAGCAGAATAGTACTTTAAATTCTTTGAAGCTGGATCTGATTCCAGTACAAATGTTCATCATAATAAACCAGTCGGCTCTTGTTGGAGTAAACTGCAAACACTTCCTGTGAGTGATTAACCCCTTTGCCTTTTCACTTATGGGGCTTCTGTTGAAGGTAAAATGTGAAATGCTTATTCATTGTGACATTCTTTGAAGTGCTTTTAAGTACATTGGGGAAAAAAAATAACAGCTTGGCAGTAGTTTACTCAAAAGTTAAGGAATTTGAGGACCGCTTAATTGTTATCCATTACCTTGTGCTATAGAAGGATGTGCTATTACAGCGGTTGAGGGACCCAAAAGGAGATGTGTACCAGTCTGTCACATCCTCCTCTTCTTTCTGCAGATGGTGTTTGACTTCAAGGTATTTGTCTAATGATATTTCTGTGGAGGTGGGCAAAGAGCTCATAATGAACACTTACTGGTTTTAAAATAGTTTGTGTAGACTGCGTTTATTTCAGATGGGTTGTATCTGCTACATTGCCTCTTCTCCTCCTTCTTCTTCCAGGAGACGCAGCGTTTGCTTGCGGAGCCGGTCCCTGGCATAAAAGCAGAGCCGGATGAAAGCAATGCACGTTACTTTCATGTGGTCATTGCAGGCCCACAGGATTCCCCCTTTGAGGGTGGGACATTTAAACTTGAACTATTTCTCCCCGAAGAATATCCCATGGCAGCTCCTAAAGTACGTTTCATGACCAAAATTTACCATCCCAATGTAGACAAGCTGGGAAGAATATGTTTAGATATTTTGAAAGGTAAGTGCTACCTTGTGTTTTCTCTTTTGATCTTAAGAGGTATAGAAACTTGGAAATTGACCCTAAGAGATTTCATTTGCTTCAATAGTACCTTGCTTATTCTTTTATGTGGGAGAGGTAAACTTGGTGTTTCTGTAGGTGATGGCGAATATAGTGCTCATTCTGATGTAAATGTCTCTTCAGATAAATGGTCCCCAGCTTTGCAGATCCGCACAGTTCTGCTCTCAATCCAGGCTTTGTTAAGTGCTCCTAATCCAGATGATCCATTAGCAAATGATGTAGCGGAGCAATGGAAGACCAATGAAGCCCAAGCCATAGAAACAGGTGACGTATCGTATGCTTTTTTCCTAGTTTTAGGAAGTACCTGATTAGTAATTGGTTGGTGTATGTAAATCCTGACCTCTTGTTCTGTCTGCAACTTGCAGAAGCAATTACTGCATATGGTCATAGTCTGAGTACCCTGAAGGTGTCTGCAGTGGTCTGTTTTCAAGTCTGTGAGGCTTGCTACAAGAAAAGCTCCTTTGGTCTGTTTTATCTTGAGTTTTTACGGTCCTAAGTTGCAAGCATGTCTAATTTGGAGTTATAGTAAAATAAAAGTACACCACTACTTTTTCTCTAAAGCTTAAGGAACAGATTATCTGGTTTCAGAGAGTATATCTCTTCCATATCTGCTTCTGTTGCAGGCTGTAATGGAATTTGTAATGGAATGTAATAGAATTCCTTCAAAGGAATTACTGCATTATGCCTCCTCACTTTTGGATTCACTGCAGTCAGGCCTTTTCTCTAACAGATAAAAGTTGATAGCTGCTAGAGTTCAAAACTCACTTAAAATTTCAGAACTGATGCATTTTGTGTACTCAGGTCTTTTAAAATGTCTTTTTCGGGCTTTATAAAAGTAATCATTTCTTCAATGTGTTTCTTTTTCTTTACAGCGAGAGCATGGACTAGGCTATATGCCATGAATAATATTTAAATGCGCTTTGAAAATGGAGTGTGCATCCCTTCTGCCAAGACCTCTTCCTTTTTTGTTTGCATTTAATGGACACAGTCTTAGAAACATTACAGAATAAAAGCCCAGGCATCTTCAGTCCCTTGGTGATTAAATGCACATTAGCAAATCTGTGTCTTGTCCTAATTCACTGTTGTACCGCATGAGCAGAGGCTAGAAGTATCATCCGGATTGTTGTGTGAAGTTGTTTGAAAGCAGCAGCACATCTCTGCTTTGAATCATTTTTCCCATGGTTTAAGTATAAGCACTGTGAATGAAGGTAGGCAGGGTTAGCTGCGGGGCTTTTCGTTTTAATTTTGTGGGCTCCTCCTCCCTTTTTATGGTGATGCTAATTGCATTGGTAAAAGCAGCTAACGAGTTATACTTTAGAATATACCCTCTAGCCCAGTCTAACTTAGACACTGTAGATGGACAAGCTTCGTTGTTTGAACAAAACCCGGGAACATTAAACATCCGTCACCTTCACTAATAATATTGTGATTCTGCTGTTGAGTGTAGAAAAAAAAATCCCTCCAAGAAGAAGCTTGTGACCATTTTGTATGGCTTATCTGGAAAATCTGTAAATCTTATTTAGTAAAATATTTTTTGTTATTCTACTTTGCCTTTGTACAGTTTATTTTTCTGTGTTTTTGTTTCTTTAATGTGACAATCGTATTTAAAAAAATTGAAACCGCAATTGACAATTTGTCCTTGCCAGTCTGACAGATTAAACAGTGGAATTCACAAGATGATTTTTTTTTTTTTTTTTTGCTTCTGTTTAGTGACTTTTTTTTGTTAGCTTGTGCTACGTGGGTGACCTTACCTGTCCTACTTAATATGAAATCGCATTTGGAGTGACTTAGAAAAAAGTCTCTGATGCAACTGTTTTAACTGTAGTTTGAGTAATACATTGATAGGCATTTTCATGGAAATAAACATAACCAAGTAGGAGGTTGTGCACAAATGACAGCACTAATTATGAGTATCTGCTAACTTCTCTTTGCTGCTCATCATCATTAGATGTTAGGCCTCACAGTTTTCTAACTTAATTCCTGCCCTCTGTTAACATGACATACCAGTGTAGAGAACCACTCTTGCAGCCAGCATCTGCATCGGCTGATGTTTGCTTAACCACTTGCAGCTAGCACCTCATGTCACTGGTTTTCTCTACAGGCTTTATTAAGCTACTTGCTTGAGCAACTGGTCTGCTTAAATAGTAACAAAGCTTCTTTATTGGAGGGAAGGGAGGTGATTGGTAACTTCCTTCTCATCCTCATTTTTTGTGTATGCATCTTGCCTGGGCGTCCAGCATCTTTTCTGGGAACCCAACTTTTTGCTTCCCTTAATTTTTTGTATCTGTATTCTCTTCCTTTCCCCAAGCCCTCTCCCTCACAAATAAATAAATAAATAAATAAAACAGAGAGGAAAAAAAGCCTGAAAGCTTTTGACGAGACTAACCTCAAGTGTGTAAATGACAGCTTGTAGTGGTTGCAGTAGGGAGTGTGTTGTCACGCAATTCAGGGGTATGGTTACGTAGTCTATTGATATTCTCCCTCCTTCACCTCTTACTTTAGTGATCTGACATGTCTATAGAATATGGTGTATTTATTGTGCTCTGATGTAAGATGAAGAATATCTATTAAAACCGTGTTTTCCAACAGACAGTGCTTTCAGTGGTTAGTGACCAGTGTCGTCCCTCAAAGTACTCTTTGTGACATGGCTGAAGCTTTGTTCGGCGTTCAACTTTTTCACCAGACTGAGCTAGGGAAAAAAAAAATGCAACTGTTTTAAAAGTAGTTTCTGTGTTGAATGTAAACCAAAGTTGCGTTCAGGGCTTGTAACACATTGTTCGTCAGAGTGGGTGAGCACCCTTAACCCTGCCTCCTTGTTCTCGTGAGCATGTGCTCGGGTTTATCTGGTGTCCATCCTGTACATGCTGCCAGCATGGGTGACTTTTGTGGCTGGTAGCTGAGAATACGTGAGCTGTCCCTGGATTCACTTCACCTACCTCTTAAAGCTTTACCTTACACTATGTACACGGTTCCATCAGCTCTGTCTCTAGTCCGAGGACAGGTGGCACCCCTGGAGGTCAGACCCACCTAAGGCACCCCCTCTGAACGTGGCTTCCCCTTCCTTTGGTAGAGAAATGGGACCTGAACTGGCACTTAGTTTATCTTTAGACTAGGTGGGATGAATCTAGACCCAAGGCCGTTTAGCACACGGCTGCATATTTGTACGTTTGGGGCTTAAAACTCAGCTAGAGTTTGCAACTAATCAGAGCTGATTTGTTTGCTGATTCAAAGTTCTTGATGGAATATTGATAATATTTTAATAGGAAAAAAATCCTCTGCCTCCTTTTTTGCTAGTGACTGAGTAGTGGATTATGGAACTGTTTGAGTACGCAGTAGCCAGTATGTGTCTGGGTTCTTTCTTGAAGTATTGCCACAAATTGGAGATTTTATCACAGGAGTCTGTGCTCTCTGAGCTTGAACACAAGTCCGTAGCAACGGTCTATCTGAAATGAACGCTGTAAAAAGATAAGAAAAACACTGTGTGTTAGAGCTCTTCAGGGCATTTTCAAATGATAGTTGTTATGAAGGAAATTTTATATGGGCTTCCTGAAAGCTACAATTTGTTTGTTGAGGGGTCTCTTCAGGCATACTTTAATATGGACCATCAAAGTTAAAAGGCTTAAACAATACATATTTAACTTTTAAACCTGATTTAAGCCCCATATAAAGCCAAGCTGGGAATTCAATTCTGTCTTATGCCAAGGAATTTGTGAAACTTTTAGGCTAAATTCTTTGCAGCCATTTAGACAGAACTTTTTTCCTTGGTTGAGCAGGTATATATTCAGGCATTGCCTGAAACTCAAAGTTACAGCTGGTTAACAAATGCAGCTGCTATCTTTGAGGGAGGGTTAGTTTTATCTTAATTTTTAGTGGATGTCCATTGGATAAATTGACATTAAATTTTAAATAAATGGTTTTCCTCTAGCATTATTGGTGCTGTGTGTCAAATGTCCTGCAATCCTGAGCAAGAGTGGTGACATTGCATTTTATGTGTTAGTGTCTGGATCGTAACTGTGTAGCTGTTGAGCCTTGGGTCATGACAGGGACACTAGAACCGACCATACAAAAGACTTTTGCAAAAGCTTCCTTTAGATCAAGTGGAGGATTTGGAAGGCTTTCATTTGTGCGTAACCATTCGGTAGTGGTCTCTAACATTCTGTCATGGGTGTGAAGTGTGCCGTCACTGGGAACTGATGGAACAGGTTTTTTTGTACCTTTGCTGACTTTAGTCTAAGCCAAGTGAAATGTTGCTTCTATAGCTTTCAAGAAAGTGTATTTCCAACACATTGAGATTATTGTAAAACATCTTAATGGACTAGTAACATCGAAAATTGTGACATCTCAGTTTATGTACATTCCTTCTTGGTTGTTATGTTTTGGGTTTTTTTTTTTGAGGGTTACTCTTAAAGTAAAATGTCTGATAGGTTTTGTCATTAACATGTCTTGACTGTAATGTAATATGACACTGAAATAAAAGGAAGAGTGATTATTCATTACAGATGCTGAGCTTCATTTAACGGCAGTGGGCTGCCATCAGGGTGCCAGTTTTCTGACAGTCCTTAAAACCTGGAAGATAAACATTGAGGACTTCTCATTACTCACTTTCTGATGCACAAGCTTAAAGGATGCTTTTTTAAATTCTTCTTCCTTTAGCCTGCCTGTGTTTAAATCTGCCTGGTTTAGTACAAGATTTTCTTGCTGGAGAGCACAATTTGGACGGTTTCTAGTCCAATCAAACTGATGTAGTAATCTTTGCTATACCATGCTACGTTATGAGTGTGGTGCGAAGTTATCGATTTCATTTCTGCTATGTTGGATTTTGTACTGTGTGTTGCCATCCTCCCTGTCAAAGGCAGGTGCAGGAAGATTTTTAAAGCAAATACCTAATGGTTACGTTGCACTGAAGTACGTTAGAAGAGTGGCATCAGGCAGCGTAACGACTTTGTCCGTCTGGTTTGCTTTTGTAAACCCTCCTCAGTGGTTACGGTAAGGGGTTAGGTGTGAGCAAGTAGACCATTGTCTTGTCTGCAGGGCAGATAACTAAGGCTGAAACCTGTGGTGGTGGAAGCTGTCACTGGATGGCCTGTGTTAGGAAAGGGAATTACACCCTGAGATGAGTCATCTGGGTGGCTCTGTTACTAGGGAGTTGTCACCGCAGACCATCACTGGGACACTGAATACTCAAGAACCCTCGAGGTAGAGAGTGCTGGGAGGGCCAGTACCTGCAGTTTCTGTGCCTTGCACCATATGAGCCTTCCCAGATGAAGAGATCAAGGCATCTGTGGCATGTAACAGAAATATTTTAATTAGTATTTGTTAAAAAAGAAAATACAAGTTAATTAACATGGGAAAGTCATCTCTGACCAGATTATTTATTGCAAAATTGTGTTTCAGATACTCTAGTCTAGGCTGGACTCTTGGCGTCAGTGCTGCTGTAAAGGTGTATTTTTGGTTCAGGTCTAATCTGCACCTCTCAGCTTGACTGGTACCTGGGCTCATGTCCCATGATTTCTGTAGACAGGCTTGCAAGGTCAGTTATAAACCTGAAAGATCCAATGTGTGATGTTCAGCTGCTGCTTGCTGTGTGTCACAATCCGGTACTGAAGGGGCACCGGGTCAGGTTGTTTGTGATTTTTAACTCGGGGGAAACAGAGTATATCTTCTCACCACGCTCAATAATCAGTCTTGAGATCAGATGTGTGTTTATATATATAGTTCAAAACAAAATTTATTCTGGTAAAGGAAAATAAAGAAAAAAGGGAAAGGAGACAGAGATTGCAAGTCACTTAAATCCGGCACCTAGGGTGACGTCACCGGAAGTTCCGGATTCGTTGCCTTTTGGGAGTTGGTGTCCGGGGAGAAACAGTCCCAAAATGACTGTGTCAGGTGTGCTCATCTTGGCCCAAACACCTGCTTGGCCTTCAGAAGTACTGCTGCTGTGGCTGTCCCAGCAGCTGCTCAGCATTATTACAGGTAACCCTGAAGGCTTAGGATGGGTTTTGATAAATTTATGCAGGAGTGTCTGTGGTCTTATGCCTCATGTAGAGTTATTAAAGGCAGGCTAATCTCAGAAGACACAGTAATTGATTCTGATGGTATTTTTCTTCGGCTGTTGTGGGTGTTTGCCTGCCTGTTCAAAGACAGGTTGTGCTAGTGGTATACTCAGAAAGCAGGAAATGCTTACTGTCCACCCATCAGAATTGGTGGCAACAAATAATGAGGGAAAGGTACCAGGAACTAGTGCTGTCACTGACAGTTCATTGTGCACCATCAGGAACTGAGAGCTGATGATACCTCAGGCTCAGTCAGTGGGCTCTTACCCTTGCTAGAGTAGCTCTTTGAACAGCATTTCCTGGTTATTGAGGGACAGAAAATTGTCTGAGAGTGTTGTTCTGGGTGGTGCGTGGCCCACAGTAGCACTTGGGTTGCCACAAGCTGTGGAGTTTGCAGGTTAGGTGACACCATTCTTGGTGTGGACCTTAAATGCTTGAAGATTGTCTCTTTTCTGAGTATTGGAAAAGTCAGTTATTCTGCCTTTCCTTCTGTGTGTTGTACTTTGACAAACACTCTGCCCCTACTTGTGTGTGTCACACAGAGTTTTGATGCATGGAGGATATTCTAATAGGAGCTAGACCCAGCTACAGTAGAACTCAAATCTGGAGAGGCAAAGGATGTGTGGTAACTGGCTGCTTGTCACAAGTCATACAGAGAGATGGAACAGTCACTGCTCACTATCAAAACACTGTTGAAGGAAGTAGCCTCAGAAAATGAGAGAAGGAGGAGGTGGGTCAGCAGCAGCAGGCTGAGCTCTGGCAGTACTTTCCAGGCTAGGGTCAGCATTAAAGATGTACAAAGGAGCAGTGGTGTCAAGTTCAAGGAAAAGAAATCCATTCCTTGTAATAGCACAAGGAAACTGTGCCTGGCTGGGGAGTGGAAAGCTTTAGTAGTGCCTACAGGCACTCTTGGAAAGGAGGGAGGGGGCTAGATGGACCTGATGCAGATGTGTATTTATGTATCAGGTCTGGCTGAACTGATTTTCTTATAGCAGCTCTCCTGGTGTGTAGCCGGTAGGTACAGCTCTGTCAGGGAAGGCCTGGTAAAATCACGGCTCCGGCCTGTGACTTAGGCTCAGCAGGGAAGGGCTCCGGGAGAGTGACTCAGCTGGAGTAGAGGAGGCGAGCCATGCCGCGTGCCTGCACCGTGGTGGTTGGTGGTTGGTTCAAGTGGGTTTGTTGTGCCTAAAAAGTATGTAAACTAATGGTCGACTAACGGCATAAAAAGGCTGGGTTTTTGTAAATAAAGTTCCTCCTCTGCACCTGCCTGGGGACTCCGTGCTGCTCCGTGCCGACACCCTGGTGCAGTGCTTTTGCACCGGGAGTCAGAAGGGTGTTGGTAACACCCATGTTATGACTGCCACTTAGCAGTGGTCACACAGCACCAACATTCCCCCCACAAAGGGATGGGGGGGGCAGGAGCTTGGGAGCAACATAACTAGGACAGCTGACCCAAACTGACCAAGAGGATATTCTGTAACATGACATCAGCTCAACTATAAAGCTGGTACAAAGGAGGACAAGGGAGGGCTACTCCTCAGTCCTCTAGAGCAACTGCTACACGTTTGGAGCCCTACTGCCCAGGGAAGGCCAGGCATCACCTGCTGACAGGAAGTAGAGAATAAGTCTGGTTTTCCTCTTTGGTTCCACACGCAGCATTGCTTAACGTTCATTTTCCAATTAAACTGCCCTTTTGTTTACCCACAAGGCTTCTGTCTCTATCTTATTTTCCCTTCCCTTTTTATGCTGTGGCATGAGAGGAAGGGGGGAGAGTGATAGAGCAGATTGATGGGCATCAGCTGCTCAGCCAGGGTTAACCCACCACAATTTAATATCTGTACAATAACAGTGACAGTATCTGTGCCATAACTGGCAGGTATAAAGATGAAAGTAGAAAGAAAGCTCACTGGAAGAGGCAGCAGTTCCCTGTACAGTGAGGGCTGCTGCACTGGGACAAGATCTTCAGAAGGCTCGCTGACACATCTAGATGAAGCTAGAGTGTAAGGGTAAGGTAAGAAATAAGAGGCATTAGATGAAACAGCCTATTTTAGATGGGATTGAAGATTCTTGCACAAACATTTCCAAGATTTGCAATAGAATGACTACATCATCCACAGGACTAATTTAGATTTTATTCTGGTAGTTCTCAAATATAAAAAGTCAAAATTCTTACATCAGTCTTTAAAGAAAATCCATGCAAGCAGGTCAAAATGTTTACAACTTAATATGCCCCCATTCCCACCCACCCCCACCCCTTCCCTTCACTTTTCACTTCGCAAACCATGTTGGTAAGTAAACCAAGTGTTTGCCTCTTTTTTTTTTTTTTTTTTCTTCTCTTTTCTCCACAGCACATTGTTAACAGACCAATGCTGGGTTAAGTCAATGGTGCAGTAAGCACCAAGACAAGATTTTCACTTTAACAGCCTCTCTGCAATACCTCAGTATTTCTTGGATGTCTAGAAGCACATCCATTTCACTCAACTCTGGCTCCACATGATTTTTAAACTTTAAGGCTATTTATATTTGATATCATCATAATTTAATTCATGGATAATCTCAAAACCTAACAGCCTGGAAAAGCAGCAGCACAAACTACAGACTTCTTGAAAATTGCAGATGACAACCTGTCTCTTCCCATTCTCCTTTGAAGAACTAAATCTGAATAAATTGTCCAGAATTTGCCATGAGAAAAACACCAAATCTGCTCTGTATGGAATAGGTTTGGCCCTTCTAAATAGAGATGCATATAAGCCTAAAAATACTTCTACATATAAATTTATAGGTAGTAGAAAAACACTTTAGCCTTCCTAGTCTGATTTTTACAGTCCCTTTTTTGTTGAAGTTGAGTGTCATTTCATTAGGACTGAAGCCATACTGCTGCCCATTTACTATGGCTGTTCACTGTAGCATAACTGAAGTGCTTTCAATTACCTTTACTATTCACAGAACATTTATCTTTGAAAGGGAGTAGAAGTCAAAACTAAGCAAGAGAGTTTCATTCTGAAGGTTGCATAGAGACTGAAGTTTTATACAATGAATGCTGCTTAAAAATAACATCTGGCACTACTGAACAGCTCAAATGTGTGTGACCAAAAAATAACCAAAATATTTATAGGCAATCAACTCTGAGTTTGTTAGCAACAGCAATACTGTACATTTTTACATTATCATCAAATACATAATTCAAGTGTTACAAAGTAAGATCATGCATTACCACTAAGTCTCATACAAGCTTGGACTGGTTTCATTCTAAGAATCTGAAATGGAGACAGAAGCCTTTTTTTTTTATGAATAAGAACTCTGGATTCTTGTTTAAGTTTTCATAGATTCTATATACTCTTGTTACAAGAAAGCCTGTACAAGTTTGCTCAATTTAAAGTCTTAAAATGACTACTGAACAAAAAAGTGAGGAAAGTGATCAAAAAAGGGAGCCAAATGATTCACTCTTTTAAAGGCAGAGCTTCAGAACCAGAGGTGCCCTTACACAGTGTGGGTACGATTTTAACGAAAACTAGACATTTTCAAGATGCACAACTCCACCCTCTTCCATTTATTCTGGCAGCACAGTGCTTTTGATGACTGTCCAGTTTAAAAGAACTGTCCCCTTCCAAATGGTGTCCCCATCTTGGTTAAGCACAGCATAAAATGTGCACATGCTTGTGTGCACTACTGAAACACCAACGCTCCCTCCCCAGCCCCCAGCTCATAACCCGAGGGATGGAAAAGCTGCTGGCAACACTTCCACCTTTACGAGTAAATGGACAGTTCTTTCCAGTTCTGGAAGTCACCTGGAACAGGACACAGAGGTTGAAAAGGGCATCCCACCCCACATCTGAAAAGTCTTCAGCTTCATGGCTCATGCCTCTTTTCAGTAGTATTTATGCCTCTTCAAAGAGAGCAGCATCAAGAGATCAGAGCACCTGTCTCCATAGTTTCACTGCATTTACATATGGCACAAAATTGATTCTCTAAGGAGTAACTTGTGGCAACAACATTTTTTCCTAGAAAAGTGTAACAGCACAAAAAAATTCATAGCAGCATTTTACACAATTTGTGTTAAAAAAGTAGAAGTTAACCATCTGTGTATTGAGTAACAAAAGGTTTAAATTATTTTCCATTTTACACTCACTATTTACTAGTTGTACTATTTACAAAGGTTCAAATGTTGCGTAAGAGAATGAGCTTTACCCAGAATAAACATGACATGTGAGGTAATGGTTTACCTCAGCCGCTGTTTTGGCTGGCAATAGAGGAGGTACAGTTGGGTTTAGATCCTAGAAAAAAAATCAGAATTAGGATGCTTATATGAATTAGATTGTGTTCTTGTAGACAAAACCATATACACATACATGGAGTAATCCTATGGTAAAAACATTAAGACAAGCAGTGGATTTAGTTTTCATCTTTTTGGCTGAAAAAGAGGAGAAAATACTTAAGGAAGTTGTCAGCTGTACCTCATTTATTCTAACTAAGATTTTATCAAGAGGCCAGCTTATAATTCAAGAAGCTAAAGCAACTGATGTTGAAACAGTAAAACAGAAGTATTTAAAAATTAAAACTGGGGTTTTCAGCACACCTGAGTAAGACAATGGAATATCATTACTCCACTAGTGTAAGCAATTCACCTGTCTGCAAGCCCAGGAGGTACCACTACTAGCTCCTGCTGAAGAAGATACCTCAACACATGCTTGTAAGAGACACCTTTGGAACATAAGGTTGCCCCTTGGGTAACTCTTAGTTTCCTCTAAACATTTTTCAATTAGCATAGTGCAGGAACACTATGTAAGTGGCCTCTCATTGAAGATTATAAGTTTTAGAACCTGCAGTGCAATTACACCACGAACAAAACATGCTAAAAGGAAGAAAATGGGGGAAGAGGGATCTACAATGCCTTTCGTTTCAGTCTTCTGACAGTACATCAGCTGACCAAGTGACAAAACAAAAGTACAGTGGATAGTTTTGGTAGCTGCAAGACAAAGTTGTTCTTGCTCTAATTATTCATTACACGAAGATTGCATAGGACAAAGCAACCTTCAGGAGAACTGAGGCAAGCAGTGCTTAGTGTCAGTTGCCTTGGCCTCAAAGGGCTGAACATGGTTTAGTGCTTTACTGTAGTCACACCTGCATCTCCAACTTCAACACACCCATTTACCCAAATACTGCCAGCTTAAGCTCTCGGCACTTCATCTAGGGATACCCAATAAAAGTTAGTATAAGACTATTTGCTCAAGCTTTTTTCTAAGCAAGTACACTTGTGGAACTACTCATTAAAACTGACAAGTCTTAAATAAGCTGAACACCACTGAGATGCTTATTTTATTTTAGCAGATATGGAAATTTATATAGTCAAGTTTTGTTGTTTTTTTCTTAAAAATGGCCTATTAAGGCATCTTAAAAAAATCCATATATGGCTTTGGTTTGCTGAAACACTATTTTACATTGTTAAAAAGGGAAAACATGTTCAAATAAAACTGACATGACACATTCACATATTTCACTTAGAATGGACAGTTATACAGACGCCTACACATGATCACAGATGTCTCCCCTTGTGGTGACATGAAAAAAGGTAATCCAAATGTTTATCTCACAGTAGAGGGCAACCCAGAAGTCTGTGAAGAAGTGACATATAAGGAGTTATTATCTGGAAGAGGGGGAACCACAGAGTTTCCATTAGTAGGCGAACAGCTCAGTTTCAGTTTTTCCAAGTACTCTGCATGAACCGGCTTGTGACACTGAAGGACCTTGATTGCATCTTCTACTTTAAACCATTCTCTTTTCCTTCCTGAAGGAGTATAATCCACAAGGGAAAACAGAGTTAGAAATTTTTAACAGCACAATTTGTTGCTATCTCATTATTCACTTTTTCTGTTTTCTTTTACTTCAGAAGTTTGAGCTGTCAAGCAAGAGATACAGAAGGAAAAGACCTTGAAAGAATGAACACAAGAGATTTGCTCAAGCTTACTGAAATGCAGTTTTATATAAAGCTTTTCAGATAACTTGCTTGAAGCAGATACTGGACAGAAGCTCTTATGACTGTTCATATGCTCCAAAACCCACATCTAGTCCTTATAGAAAAAAGTATTCTTATTTAAATGACTTGATAACACCTTCCTACACTGGTTTTCTGCTAGGCATGACAATCTGACAAACAAACATGCATGCCTGAAGTTACAGAAGACGACTGATTTGGTCTGATATAGAAAGCAGCATTCTATACTTTAAAACATCTGTGTATGGAGTTACTCAGGTTAGCTGAAAGTTTTTTAAAACAATGTGCCTTACACTAGAGATATTCAGATAAGATCTATCCTAGCAAGACAGTCCTAAGAATATCTTTCTTATACAAGCCCTTGAAAATTAGAGGCTTCTGAAAATACTTACAGACAAGGTCAAGTATCATTGTTAGAAGTGGGATTAATTCTATTTTTATTTTGGTTTTACAGTGTTACAGGTACCATGCTTGAACGTTATCAAGCCAACAGTTTGTAGATGTCTTAGGACCAAGGTATGTGGCCCCACCAAGGCTGTTCACCCACTGCAGGCAATTCTCCAGCAGGAAGCCAGCAGTAGCCGCAGTGCTGGATGTTCCCCTCTATCCCACAACTTGGCACTAAGTGGGAACAGAGCGCTGCTGCCCTCACAGTCCCTGCACAGCTCCAGGTACAAAAAAGATATCCCTCAATCCCACCTCTACCAATATAGGTCCTCTTCAGTAACAGACCACTAATCGGTGTTGCTAGATAGGGAACCTGACATGCAATTAAGAGGGTGCATTCCCCACAGCTTGATAGTATTGGAAACAAAACATTCTCTTACCTGAAAAACTGAGCAGCTTTGAAACTACTCTTACAGTTACCTGCCATTTGCTGACAGGTCAAAAGTGCCAAGTTTATGAATGTTAGCACTGCTAAATGATCACCTCCTGAAAAGGGCAAAGTGTAACCAATCAAGGTAAAGTGTCATTCTTAACACCAATTCTTAGTTAACTAAAATTTCTGCTGGACAAAAAGTGAATTAACTAAGTTTAAGAAAAAAACCAAACACTTAGAGACAAAACCAGTTAGTATTTACCGAATTAAATTTGAAGTGGAAGATCCATACAACATCAAAGAGAATGTTAATCTAACTAAACTGCATGACAGTGGTATCTATACTACAGGAACAATCTCTCAATGTCAGGTCTAACATTAACGAAGAATTAGGCTAAGGTCAAAGTAAATACTAGTGATTTTTTTTTCCCCCCCTAGGAGACTCATGGGAAAAAGAAGCCACATAAAAACTTTTCAAAGATTTTTTTTTTTTTCCCCCCTGAAAGACTTTCAGGAACACCTTAGAGTACCAAGTAGCAAAACATCCTTCTTTTCAAGGAAAAAAATCTGTCAGTATACTATTTCGCCTTTAAAAAAAACATAAGATCTGTATCAGCAACTAACAACAAAGTTTATTCCACTATAATAATTAGGACACCCTAATTAATGTAACATAAGACTAACACAGTATGTTGGAAGTAGCCCTTCTTATGTGTTTACTAAAGTGTGGAAGAACAGCACCACAATTTCCAGTAATTTCAGTTTATAGAACAGAATCAGTATTGCCCCCCAAATAATGTTAATTGCTGCAGAAGATGAAATGTTTGCTTAATACATGTTAAGTGTAGCACATTAAGACAGAGAATGGGTTTACCTATATTAACTGAGTCCTCCCAGTCTTCCAGTATTTCCGTCACAGTAAGAACATAAACATACGTCCTGTGCTTCCGATCCTGGTTCTGCTTGAATATTAGAAGTTGATGTTTTAATTCTCCACAAAAAAAAAAAAAAAACAAACAACAAAAACTTACAGACTTAACACAACTATAAAATTAGAAATCACTTACCTCTGAAGGACACTTCCTGGCAAAACCTGGCTTTTATTTTCATTAAACAAAATCTGTATGGAGCTGGGCCAAAAGGATGGGAAAACAAACTATTTGAAATAACAGCTATTCTGTTTTACTAGGCTAAAAAAAACCCAAACACAACCCAAGCAAATGTGAAGATCATGAAGTTCAGGCCAAAATACGTTCTTGGTCACCCAGTTTAATATTAGCAGTTCTCCACTGCTACTGCCCATTACTTTTTTTATGTGTGCTGTGAAGTTACAACTGTAGAGTGCATTTGTTAACGTGTGTACACCTGGATGGTCCCACAAGTGCAAAACCAATTGGAAAAAGGGCAAGTGCTGACTACAAACAGGAATCATAGAATCATAAGGGTTGAAGGGACCTCAAAAGATCATCTGTTGCAACCCCCCTGCCAGAGCAGGGTCA
>NW_008626262.1:0-257 GCF_000691845.1 Merops nubicus
TACTCTTCCTCCTGATAGGAGAGGGGAAAGAATGAGTCTGAAAGTGAAATTAGAAAAATATCTCTGGGAACAATCTTGAATTTTAAAAAAACGTCAGATCGTTACTAGATATTAACTGATTTGCTTCTGATGTAAATAGAACAAACAATCGCAAACTTGGAAAACATCTTCAATTAAAGAGAAAAAAAAAATTGGTGGTGTTACTGACAGGTTTACTCCATCCGTCTGTAACAAGGAAAATAAAGGCCTCTGGCATA
>NW_008626262.1:309-25171 GCF_000691845.1 Merops nubicus
ATGTGCGATCTTTCACTCTGCTTTGTAATTGTGCCATGCAAGCTCAGAAAACGCAGAAAGCCATATAAGTAATTGCTTAACAAGAAGATTTGCCAAATTCTAACTCAATCAGACTTGAGATGAGGATCGCAGAGCCTGACCTCCACACCCTTAGACTTCCTCATCTTCTCTCAGTCAGCGCTTAAAAATAAGGCTGAGTTCACAACTTCATAACCTTTGGACAGATTTCGGCCAGTTCCTCTTTACGGGAGGACCAAGCTACATGCCGCCGCCACTAGGCTTACGATCTTTACTATGAACGACCAAGCAGCAAAGAGCTGAAACCCTGCATGCCTGCTGTGTCAGCCGATCGTACCAAAATTCACATGCTCTGTGACCTTTTGAACGAAGATTTACATTGTTGATACACAGACAAAATAAAATTTAATGGATATTTAAGTAGGCTTTGCTTCTTCACTAGGAAAACCTATTTTCTTTTAAATGTATCCTCAAATGCACGGCATGCTTGGCTTCTAAGCAGCTGCCTATTTAAAGATCCTTTCCCTTCAGTGAAATCAAAGTTTCTGCTTCTTGCTGTTTAAAGCCAGCCTGATGCAACGAAGAAAAGTGCAAGTCTGGGCGGCGAGGAAATCTCAAGATGATTGACCCAGCTTTCTTGCAAAGCAGTGGGCAAGGCATTAGCCTGATCAGATTAGCCTGAAATTAACGTTTCAAAGCTGCGGGGGATGCGGGTTTTAGGAGTCCACGAAGAGCTCTTGGGGAAATTGTTTCCAGAGGGCTTTTGCGCTGACACGGCAAGGGAAGTCAATCTCAAACACTGTTTGACGAGAAATTCCAGTGGGGAAAAGTAGACAGGGTCTTTTTTCAACTGAAATCTTTTAAATTTTTTTGTTCAGAGACTGAAAGTCATTTCACTCTGAATTAAATTGAGAAGCAATTTAGGCAGCCATGGAGGGAGGGGAGGCAGTAGGAGGTGGAAGATGTGGGTGAAAGGAAAACTCACTCTTTTGATAGTGTCTTTAATCCTACTAAGCATTTAAACAGCAAAATGCCGGTTAAACGTTCACACAACCAAGGCATGTGCTAATGTCCTTAAATAACCTAGATGAAGCACCTAGGGAGATTCTTTAAGGTAAGCCATAGTCTCACAAAATCCATGCAGACTTGAGAGTAAGTGAAACTTTAACACCACACAACCTTAAAAAAGTCCAGTTAAAATATTTATGTTATTCAGTCATGACACAGCTTCAGCAAACAGGAGGTTCTTCAGTGAAGTACAAAAAGAAAATGCATTAACTGTGGCAGAAGATGCTTCCCTGAACAGTTTCATTCTTTTCATTTCAAAAAATGTCTTCATGCTCTCAGATTATGACTGTGTTATCTATTTGCCAAAGTAAAACTGAAATGCTCAATTTGATCACAGCATTTTGTTCTTGTGGTTGCATATTACACTTTGGTTTGAAAAGGATTTGGGTCTTGGGGTTTTTTTACTATTCACCAGGATAAGGTTTCAGCATTTGTGTTACTCAAGATATTATATTCCAATAATGGTTTCAAAATGAATAGACTTTACTGTGGAGCTAAAAAACTTTACCATTTCCATTCACTGAAATTGAGACAGTATGTGCAGCTTTCTCTGAGCAGAGTTCCAAAGAGGTGGAAGGAAAGTTGTGCCAGAAGGCAAGCCACTAACTACAGCCTTCTTCACTTCTCTTATTAGGAAATACAGCCAACATGAACTAGTACTACTGCTTGCTATTTGAAACCTTCTGAAGAGCATTTATGACTTTAAAATACAAAGAGGCAAACTAGATTTTCATGCAGAAAGTGACTGTACCATAGAAACCCATCCCTTCCACACAAGCATGTGCATTTCACTATGAGATCCACTTCAGGATACCTGCTCCCACCTTTCATAAAACACACAATGTTTCACAGTACTTTAACAAATTTAAGCTTTGTACTGCTAAAGACCAACAGCTGTAAGAAGGAGACAGAAAAGTTTAAGGCTATTGCTAGTGTTGTAACTGCATATGTCTCAACCAAACTGCTCTGGATCAAAACAAGTCCAAATTTGTCAATCTGTTTAGTCCTGAATTTGTGGACAAGATGAACCAGCCAGAAACTTAAGTGGTTTTCTGTACTAGGAGGAGAACTGTTCCCTGTGTCCTATCTCTAGCTATGGCCACTTTGTGAAATCACATTAGGAAGCCCTGCACATCCAACTCATATATAAGAAGAGAGGGGAAGACTCCTTTTGAATCCTACAATTCATCTGCTCAGAATCAATATACTACAAATTCAGTGGAATGGCTCAATAAGGAAGCTAATTTCCAACTCTGTATCACCTGTGTGCCATTTCAGTATTTTTTCCATTCTGGGGCATGGAAGTGGGCTGGCTAGTAGTCCTGTCCAGCCAGTGCAGAGCTGGCTAGCTGTGGCCCACTAGGAGCTGTACAGCACAGACAAATGCCAGCAGCACTGCACAAATCAGTTCAGGTCTAACAGAGATAACAGCATCAGCACAGCACTCAGCTTCAGGGCTGAGGTAGGTCCTGCAAGGTACTGAGAAGTTTCTCAGCCTGCTCCTTTACACTTCCAGTTCTGCAAACACAGAACTTCCAGATCAGGCCTAGAAGCTAGCTAGCTCTGATGCCAGTTATGCCAAAACAGAAGTGCTCCTTCTTGGCTTTAACAGATCTTGGGAGTGGTACAGCTGGGTTCACACACTGCTAGTTCAACTTCTGGTGGCTTTGTACAGAATGCAGTCATATATCTGTTCCCTCTTCAGCGAATCTTAGGATCGTTATGGTTGGAAGAGACCTTCCAGATCTTGAAGTCCAGCCATTAACCCAGCACCGCCAAGTTACCTCTAAACCTCTAAGCACCACATCTCCACATCTTTTAAATCCCTCCATGGACAGTGACTCCACCACTTCCCTGGGCAGCCTGTTCCAGGGCTTTGCAACCCTTTTGAGGAAGAAATGTTTCCTAATATCCATTATAAACTTGTCCTGGCTTCATTGCATAGTTAGAACCAGATCAGTAATGTGGGCCTGATAATCCAGAGGAATAACCTGGAAGATGCAGGAATAGCCACTCAGTCAGAATGCTGGAGTGGGTGTCTGTTATGTTTCCCACATTGTTAACCATGTTTTCAGTTGCCTGAGGTATCCCAGTTGCCAGTATGATCCTAAACAATGGTGAGCTTACTGCAAGTTCCACTGTCCTTTCTCATTCCATTCAGATGCTTTACCACAGCTCTCATGTTTATCATTTTTATTAAGGCCAGAAATGAACTATTAGATAAACAAGTATTTATTTACTACTTCTGCCTTTCTCTGCCAAGAGCTTATAGCAGTAACTAAAATCATAGCATCACTCAGCATAACCCACAAAAGGGGATAATTCATTCCACCTCACAGTGTTAGAAGCAATAGAAGAGTAGGTAAGCATTTCATCCAAATTGAATAAGTGTTACATATATTCAAGCTGCATCACTGAAGTGAAACTGTTACTGGTATTGCCTGCTATCAAAATCATGGAGCAGCTTTTATGCAAGTCTAGAAGCTTAAGATGAATTTTGAAAGAAGTTTACTTTATGATTGTTCTGTGAAGGAAAGAGACTTTCAAGCGTAAGTTTCCATAGGTTTATAGACACTTTTCAGAATTTTTACATCCTGGGAAAACTTAAGGCTAATTTTATGTGTTGTGCCTTCTGTATGCAGTGCAGCTGTGATGAAGAAAGATGGAAGACTCTTAACCATTTGTGCATTTTCTTGAGCTTTAGCTGCTAAGCATGGATTTGATCCCAGAGAAACTGGGAAAATCTACTTAGTCAGCTCAAATCGTGCTGTGGAGGACAAAACAATGTTCCAGCTATGCTGAGGATTTTAATCAGCACATCCTGTGCCGACAAGGGAGAGCAACACACAGAACTGGTGTTTTAGGAGTTGGTCTCTATAAAGAAAGATTCTGTAGCTGTTTAAGGCTCACTTGTGTGGTGCAATGGAGACCCAAGAATCCAGAATGTGGCTAAATGGTTTCTCAAAACTATAATCTGATATTAATAATTTAATTAAAAATGCTAGCTTAAAAGTGTATTTTTCTTGACCAAAGCTTGCAAAATAAATCTTCTTAATAACATCCACTATACAATTCTGAAATTAGTGACTAGCACTAAGCACCTTCTAGGTTAAATCAGGCTTTTTCTTTTAGCTAATTAAGATTATTCCATATATTTACTTAACATTCACATTCATCTTATAGCAAAACACATCACTGGCTTAAAGCATTTGCTGACAATACATACAAGACTCCACTAGTATTCTAGACCTTAAGCAATATTTTTCAGGTATTAAACAATATTGCATGATTGTTTAAACAAGGACTGCCGATATTTTCCAAGCTTTGCAAGCATTTTTATTTTTTCATCTATGTTACATTATTTATGGATACATTTTAGTGGACACATTCAAGGTTTTTCTGTTTTTTTCTCCTTGCCCTCCTCCCCTCAAAAATATGGACTAGCTTCTAGATGAAAATTAATTTTATACAATGAGTATTAAGAGACTGACAGACAAATTTTAGCTGAAGGAGATTTATGCTCCAAATGGTTTTACTGCAAGAGGCATTTTTGCCACTTTTATATATGTATATTATTTTGCTTCAGAGGAGACAAAGTAAGAGACCAATTATTCTTGAATATAGCAAGTTATGAATAAACATCTCATTTCTCTAGCTAAACTTATACAGGCCTCAACTTCAAATATCAGGACAGTCTAAATGGGTTTATCAATATCTTCCTAAATATAGTTAAGGTACTTGAATCTTACGATTAAGTTGCAGCTGTAGCAACTGATGATTTCCTCCGCTTTTATCATGTCACAGCTCCAATACTATACTAGAGATTAAAAGTAAATTATGTAGCATCATTGTCTCCTTAATCAGTAAATATGACAGCTAGAGTTTCAACATCATTGCTTATAAAGGATATAAACTCTCCTATTTGATGCATACTGACCAGCGCTCAACAGTATTAACTGTAGATCCAGAGTATATAAATCCAGAGTATATAAATCCAAGCTCAGTTTTAAGAAAAGGTGCTATTATGATTTAATTTTATTTTACTTATTTTAAAATTCATATCATGTTGTTACTTTAAAAAATACAACTTGGAAAAAGTAGGGCTGATGCATAGACATTAAATTTTTGGAAGGTCTTTGCAGACTAACTTTATCCTTCTAAATGAAAACCAATTTATTTTATCTACACAGAGGTGAGTCACATCTAGTCATAGATGCCCACACAGACACTTGAAAAAGGCCATGAGGATATTGTCTTTCCTGATCTATTAATCTCCTTCACCCAGGGCATTAGCTGTCTCAGTATTAAACCACCATGTCTTCCCAGAAACCTGGGACCTTGTTCACAAAGGAAGGTTGTCTTGTTTTTTTGCTGGAAGTAAATGTGCTTTTGAGGAACTACTCAGCTGCAAATACTTTCTTTTTACAGCACAATCACTGTAGAATGCACAAATGCTAGAGCTTGAGGCAGCTGGAGTATATGGCCAAGGATATGGTGTAAGGCAGAAATGCCCCTTTTAGCAGCACCCCATATTTGGTATTAGTTTACAAAGGTTGTCTCCTCACTGCTCATTAACTTTTAAGCACCTTACTAACTAACAGGATTCAGACAGGTCAAGTTAATCATCCCTGATTCCTATGTAAGAAAAGGGGTTCAGATATCCCCGAAAAACAGATCCACAGAAGTTGGCACACTGAGCATACAGCCTCTTAATCCTTCCAATAGCAAATGCTAAGGAGAAGTGTGTTGCATAGTCAGTTGTCACCAAAGTGGTTCAGATACCTAATTCCAGCAGCAGAGCTAGAAACCTCAGGGAGTTGCTATCTATTTTTAAATAGTCTGAAAAATCCTGAGTTTTAGGATATAAGGTGAGGGAAGACATCACTACTAGCTCCTCTTGGTTATGTCTGGATGGGATTAGGACAGTTCAATAAACCTGCTGGACAGGGTGTCACAGTCTGTGAATCCAACTGGAGCTTAGATGTGAGTTTAGGAAGTAATCAGTTCTGTGTATTCATCACAGCAAGTATGTGGGCTCTCTTAAGTTGATCAGGGAAGTCGACAGTGGAAAATAGACCAGTGGAAACACCCAGAAAACAGAGGAGTAGTGCAGACCACTGCCCCCACCTCACTTTCAGTTCATTCACAAGATGATTCCTAAAGGGTGCCAGCAAGGGAAAACATAACACGAGGGCTAACCGCGGCCCTTAGAAACACAAAGAGAGTAACTCATTATGTAACCTAATGGTATTATTATCAAGATGAGCTAAAAAGATCCTCTCTACTACAAAGAAACAGAGCCAAAAAAAGCTACAGTTAAGTGAGATTTGATCAGATCTTAAACATTACTGTAAGAAGGGGCGTGGGGGAGTGTTGTGTTATTTCTTGGGTGCTGCTGCTGTTTCTTGATTACATTAGTTCTTTCCCAATGTGATTTTTCTTCTCTGCTTTCCTAGCCCATGAACCACTCTTGATAAGCTTCTAAGCACTAGGCAAAATTTTTGTACTTTCAGGAGTTTAATCATATCTGCCACAGACACTCACCATTCCTTGTAGTTGCAATGGTCATCTCAATTCCCTCTTTGCAGTTTCTGTTATCACTTAGTTATGTTCAAAGTAAACAAAAACAGGGTGAGTTACTTTGGCCTGACACCACCTGTTTATCAGTTCTGCATTTTTATTCTCATCTGACTAGGTGATTTTGAGGCTCGGATTGGCAAATTACAACCATGGAGGTTGAAGTATAAATGAAGTTCACATTGTACTGCTAAAACTTTTAGGAATCTTACCTACAAGCAGGCTTTATGAAAACCAAAATTTTGGCCACGGCCACACACTGCAGTAAGAAATTTAGTTGCAAAGCTAGCCCTTACTACTTTTCTTAGATGCAGGCTCCAATTACTTACATCCAAGAACTCAGCATTGTAGGACAAGTATCTTTACCACTGCAAAACAAAATCTGAGAACAAGGTGTTAAGTAAATTCTAACAAACCAGACCCTTCCTCTCTATTCTCTCCAATACTTCTATCTCCATGACTGTTCACACAAAGAATCAAAATATATTTTATGTATATGATACATCATGTATCCTTCAAGGTCTTCACAGTATTTCTTGTTAAGATACATTTTCTGTCAGTCTTGAAAGACTAGATAAGCTTTCTTTCACCTGTGCTCTGGTGCAATACATAATTGCATTACTGTAAAGAAGCATGGAGTTATGCCTCTGAGAGAAGCAATTCATTTCCTCTTTCCACTTGTCCAGAGGAGAGAGTAAACTGCCAGTTGTTACTTATTCCTGCCCATCTTCTTTAGAAGAAAAAGGAATATGGCAAAAACCTTGATGTTCCTCTTTGTCTGAATACCTGTGGAGTTTTCTTTCCCATCCAGCACTTTCACTACATGAACCAAGAAACAACACAGTTTATTCACTAACCAACCAAAGTTACACTTCGATTTTTCAAAAGACATTTCCATGAAAATTAACACTGTAGCCATAGGTATGCATCAGGTATCTGTTAACTTTGTGTCTGTCATGTTCTGCATCATATTCCATTTTTAGTAACAAATCAATATTATAATATTGCTCTTGAATTCAATTGGATTTTGCTTATTCTTTATTTCTGTTTCTGCAGTACTTATTCTGGCTAAAGCTTTTCAAGTGAAAAAAGAGAGCAATTTGTTTTCTGCATAAATGCACATATCTGTTTTTGTTTATCTTTATGTCAGAATAACAATGCCATCATGGGGATAAATGTACTCGATTACTACAAGACAATGAGAGAGACTAGAGCTGAGGAAAATGGTATTTATTACCCTTTGTGTCTGCAATATCATTCGAGTTAATAATCTATCTGGCTTTAAACCATGCAACAGATGATCACAGGAAAAAAACCAATTACCCATTCTGTTCCTTACACAGATCAAAGCCTGGATGTTCATTAGGGATTCATATTTTAAACTGTGCCTCCATCCTCCTCTGTCAGGACTTCTGTCTGATCATTCACCAAGTGCTAGCTAAGTACATGAGGTTAAAAAGGGGAGAAATGCCTATCCTTCAGATCTGTCAGCAGAAATCCTGCCTTTTAAGTCTTGTGGAGTCAGGACACTGTTTGGCTCTTCTCAATACTTAAGTGGGTTACAGGGTTTTTTTTGTGTGTGTGTGTTTTTGTTGTTGTTGTTGTGTTGCTTCTTTGTTTTTTAAAATTAATCTACAGAAAGTCAAGTTGACAGGACTGAAAATACAGACGTCCAAGGATCTTTTTGGGATAAATCAGGATGAGATTTGGCCTTAACCCTTTTATTCTGAAGTCCATGTAGGTTA
This sequence comes from Merops nubicus, assembly GCF_000691845.1. NCBI lineage: Eukaryota > Metazoa > Chordata > Aves > Coraciiformes > Meropidae > Merops > Merops nubicus. The sequence continues at coordinate 8,718 of NW_008626262.1, forward strand.
AGTGCAACCTGCGGCTAGGAGAAGCTCCATGTATTGAGACGAATGATGCATCTTTATCCATCAGTAGCCACAAACTGTATTTTTAGAGAAAAGCATAAACCCCCATCAGACAACATACCTATTGGAGAAATTACTGGAAGATTTTGCAGTCCCACACAGTTAATGATTAATGTATGTTCAAAACCAAGAGAGAAGCTATTTATATATCTTTCCATATATTTTTACCTTAATATAATTAAGATCATAAAAATGTCAGGTTCTGAAAGAAAGCATATTTTGCTCTTGACCTTTATTTCACATTTGGCAATGAGTTGATTAGTTTAATTATATGTTGTATAAAGTATTACAAATGGGTTTTTACATTTTTACCAGCAAGCCTTCTATTTGTGTATTAAGAAAAGCATGAAATACATTCTATATTCTTATTTTATCTACCTCATATATCTTTCTGATAATTTTTTTTTTTTTCTGAACAGAATTAATCTTTTCTATTCACATTATAGGGAAGCTTTCCTAGCTCTTTAAGCTCTTCTCAAAACCTGAGTACTTGTTGTGTCTCTTAGAAGCATTGTTCCACAAGAAGAGAATCTGTAAAGTTCTTTTTCCTGAGAGGATTCACTTCAGCAAATGTGAAATTTTTCACCTGAGAAACTAATTTAGTTATTGCTTCTGGTCTCAATTTTCAGAAAAGCATTATCAGTAACTAGTTCTATAAACAGCTCTTCTGTCTCCTTGAACCACCATAGTCAATGTTTGTATAGTTTGGAGCAAACTCCCACTTTTGTATAATATTCAGTTCGTCTTGCATCCAGCTTTCTGGTGGTTAGATAGAGAAATAGATTTAAAGCTTTTCCAATAAGTAATAGCATTGGCCATACTATTAATCGTGAGTGCAGGTGGAATTTAATAATCAGTATTTAAAATAAAAAGTCTAAAGAAAGTTTCTGAATTAAGAATAGTGGAAATTACTTGTCATTACTAAGAGATGTGGGTTTGGTTTCCCAGCTGCTGTAAATCAGGATCATTAAAATGTAACTATGAATGGCCACAAATTATAATAAAATCTGAGAACATAGTAAGATTCAAAGAAGTCTCTGACAGCTAAAATAAAATATCCTTTGTCATATGAGCACAGTAGAAATGTAACACTGATTTCCATTCCACTTGGTCACCAAGTGCAGGTTAAAGATTTCACTGCTGTAAATAATATCCCATTATTCCATGGTTTTAAGGTAGCTGAAAGGGGGAAAGAAGGTGGGCTGAAAAATTTGCTGGTGAAATTGTTTCTTGGTTACTCTGTACCACAATAATAATTACATCTTTGCCATCTAGCAAACCATGTCCCACCTTTCTTAATGTGATGCATATGAGGGTGATATCATCAGACACAAGAAACTGGATGCAAATATGCCATTCCTTTTAAATACAGGCAGTATAGAAATACATATATCCAAGACCATGAAAGTAACTGCAAACGTCTCTGAGACAGTGCTGGAATACCTGTGCTGCTGCATGATGGCTTTAATGCTGCACCCATCAGTTAGGGCTACGTTTCTGACTTCGGGTATCGGCCAACTTTTGCTGTAACCTTTATAGTGTCATTCTGATCAGCCTTTAACGAAAGCTCTCTCTATTGTAGTTGTTACTTGTATAGTAACTCTGTTTGCCTGCTGTATTGGGGTTCATTGTGATGAAGACCACCTTAAGAGAAGTTCTGATGTGTACATGTCACTTTTTCAAACTACTTTTTCCATTTTTGATTTGTCCTCTATTGAGGTTGACTGAAGATTGCTCTTCGTCAGTTTCTTTCTTCTATGGTTATACTAGGCTCCTCCTTTCCTTCACAGCTGAAGTGGATGTTCTGGTTCTCCACTGGATGATGTTGACAGACTAGACACACGATGATGACAGTTTGTCTTAAGTTAAAGAAGCTCAAGTCTCAGGAAAATCCACACTGATTTTAATGGAAGTTCTGCAATCATAAGGCCTGCAGGTTTGCCAACTATATACAGACAGCTTCACAGTAAAACTTTTGTATGGAATTACACGGAAATAAAGATTATAGCAAGGAAAACTGCATTCATAAATGCATTCTTGGAATAACAGTCTTTGTTCAAACAGCAGATTATTTTCTTCTATTCATGACTTGAATTTGTTTCAGCCAGAGTGTCTTGAGGGTGCATATTTCGCAAAGTGTGTTAAGCATATATGTAATGGTCAGCAAACATATAGGTTTGTTTGCACGCATATGTCCCACTAACATCTATAGGCAAGCCAACTACCCACAAATATTTAGAATTCAGGGGAAGACAACAGATGAAGCTCTGGATGTGTTAAAAGCAAGACGGTTTTACACCAAAGTTCATTCCACAGTCTTCAGTGAGGACTGGCTTCCTTTCAATGTTTTCATGTTTATAATCTCTTATTTTCCCAGAACAGCAAAATCCTCAAATCAAAAACACTTAATAAAAAATAATATTAATGACTGATATTAACAGCAAATAACACATTTGTCTATCTAAAAGAAGTTGAGGCCCAACTAGTCACCCTAATTCAAATAATGATGCTTTTATTAACGTATTATTGATACTACCTGATTGTCCATTTCCTAAATGGTAGAAGAATAGCAAGGGAAAGTACACAGTTAGTATTTGTCTCTCTAATTCTCTCCTGATTAGAACTTTTTGTAAATATATACAAAACCTTAGGAATGTATCCTAATGATCCAGCTTCCAATTATATTTTTCAGTTACAGGCCTTTTCTGAGGAAAAGTAATCTCTAAATATTACTGTCCTTCCTACAGCTATTATCCCTAAATTTTTACATCTATCCTGGAACAAAATTATTCTTGCTGTCAGTATATTTTCCTATGCTGTCACATTCTTTATTCTTGGTGTCTGGGAGAGTTTGTTGAAGTCTGGAGTTAGACTGTCATTGAAATTCAACACCATTAAATTCTGACCTCAACAAATTTTGGCCTAACAGCAAAGCAGATAGAGATGTAACATTTTCCAAGCTGTAAACATCAGTAGTTACCACTGATAATTGCTAACCATAGTAGTTATGGGTATTCTTGACAGCCAGAGATCTCCCCCATCCTCATTGCAGTTTATTTGACTATCAAGAAGAATTACGTCTTTCAAGCTCAGACTGTTAGTTACCGAACTGAGAGTGGAGGTCTCTTTTTCTAGGCTCTTGATTAATCAGTCAATTGCATTTTTTTTTTGCACCAGGAGGGATTTTTCCCAAAAAGCTAAAGTAATTCAAGCTGGACAGGTATTTTCTTCCTGGTAGCCTCAGGTTTGGTTGCATATTTGGTAATTCAACATGTCTCTCTGAATTTGTCAGAGCAACAGCCTGGTTTCAAAGGCCAAGGATGAGCTCTTGTCTCCACATTCATAATTTTAGACTGGCAAACCATGAGTTCTGTGAGGCCAGAAGCTTTGGATATCTGCAGGCTGGATTTTCTTCTTTCACAACAGGTTCCTTAATAGGAACAAATGGCTAATACTTTCTAAGTGCAGCTCTTTAAGTGCAGGTATTTGGTCATGGCACTTTATCTGGGCACTTGATACTAACTGTACATGGATATGTGTTTTGGGAAAAAAAAACAAAAAAAGGTGCAGCCCATAGCTTGTCCTATAAATTCTCAGTCCCAAAGATTAATTCCTAGGAGCACAGTCTCTGTCAAGCCCTTCAGCCATAGATAGCCTAACAGTGACAAGACATTTGCATCTTTCCTTTGCACCAGATTTACTCCAATGTAATTCAATGCAGTTTCTCCTAGATTACAACATGGTGATGAAAACCAAGCTCACAGCATGCTGCAGAGATCTAAGACACCTCTATACACGATTCAGATACGCAAACTTGCAAGTAAGATAGTGCTTCCATTTGCATTAAGCACATTTTCCAGTTACAACATGGCAGGACAATGATCTGATATTGGAATAAATCAGAAATAATTAAATTAGAACCACATTGGTTTAAAACTGAAATAAGTAAATCCAAAATCATTTGTATGATCATTCGCATACCACTCTGCCGTCCATCTAGGATTCTGTCTTGGAGCAGTCATCTCCAAACCTTTTTGATTATGCAGCACCAATGTATTTATATTTAGTATTTAATAAATTATACACACATTCTGCTATACTAAAATATCATGTACACTATAAAATACACATAAAACAGAAATTTAAAAAGGATAAGCTAAAGTTTAAATAAATACATTTAAAAATGCTATTTTGTTTATTAATGGTACAAAAATTATTCTCTTCCCCCACCCCAAACAGATTGTCTTGTGCATCCCCTGTGATGCACACACACCACTTTGAAGACCACTGTCCTAGATTAAAGTTCTGCAATTATTGGTTCTTCTCTTAAATGAAGACTACCCTCATGCAATTTACAGGTCGCTATCGATGACAATGGTTTTCAGCATTCATTTCTCCATGGTTTAACTGGCAGGAAGCATTCAGCAGTTTAAAATGTACAGCAATAATGTAGCAAGTCTTGCCACCTCTGCCATCATAGTTTTTATAGTCCAGAGTAAAAGTCTTTATTGTAACCCAGGACCACAATGCTGAGCTATTTTTTCTGCAAAGACATCTTACCTCAAGCTAGTGCCAAAACACAATTGCATATTAAAATGTAGATGCCACTGTTTTGAACACTGGACACAAACTATTTGGAGAAGTCAGAGAAAGGAAACAAAAAATGGACCTAGAAGCATGAGAAGAAATCTCATTGATAAGAATGTAAAATTTGTGAACAAAATCCTAGTTCCACCAAAATTCAGATTTCACATCCACTTTCACTAGGTGAAATTGTGCACCAAATACAGACGTGAGCAACTCTCCTAGTCAGAGCAAGGCAAGATTTCAAACACCAACACTATGTTAGATCAATGCATATCTTTAGAAAGATAAAATCTATTATATTACCTGGAAAGAAACTGGGCTGGTATGATGCATTAGGTAACAAACTGTGAGAAAAAAAACTTATCTTCTGACATCAAGTGAAAATGTGCTTAACTGTACTTTAGCTGGCAATCTGAAACTGCCAGTCTGGCTAATTTTAAAATATAACTCAGCAGCAAGAATGCAATACAAATGTTGAGAATTCCATTCAAAAGTCAGCTAATATCTGTGAAAAGGAGCAAAGAAGCAGCAAAAGCTGCTCCAGTTCTCATCAAAAAGGGATAACATGCAGATTAAAGTGGACTGGTAAATATTCTGCTTTTGGCAAGACTTTTTGTGAACTGTTTAAAGGCCACAATTACAGCAGAAAGCACATCCTTTAATTTCAAGTGATTCCAGAGACCTCAGTTGAAAGCTTATGTTTGTATGCTTAGAGATAACTCCTGATTCAGCTAAATACTTGAAAAAAATATTGAAGCCAGCAGGCATTTACATTCTTCAGTGCTGCTGAATGAAATCACATAGCTGCATGTTTGCTTTAGGACACAGGTCAGTGCTCTTTACTCATTTCAGTTGTGTTTCTGCCACAGGGAGCAGATAAATCTGTCAAATCTCTAAATCAGATCACCACACTAAATGGTGATATCGACACAAAAGGGAATTAGAGCAAAGTCTTAAACCATGGGTAGCTGAGAATGCCCTTTAAATATATAAATACAAGCAATGGTCAAAATGAACCAGCATGTGATGGTAATCCAGACAGGTATCTCCAAATTTTTCTTTCAGTCAGCTGTGATTAGGAAACAATTAATAGGTAAAATGTAAGAAGCCTCAGAGTATGCAATACATAATCCTCTGCAGTTTCAGGATGAAACCACTCCATTTTTAGCCCTGCAAATAGCATTTTATAAGCTTCCTATAGAGCTTGCTGGCTCTTAGTTATCATTCCAATTCAGGTTAGCAATCCTAAGGTTAAAGCAGATCTCAGCTGCTGCCTAGGCCACGGTGAGGTATAAAGAATTGCCAGAAATGCTGTCAATACCCTCATGAGCACCTGAAAACACTGGAAAGGATTGAAATCAATGTGGGAAATTTCACACACTCCTTCAATTCTAACACAAGTGATCCACGCCATGCAGTACCTGTGAAATACATTGCAATAGCTCTAAACATCAAATTAGCTCAGTTTATGCCATATTCTCCACGACCTTTTGTTTGTTTGGGGCTTGGGGGGAATTTTTCTAGAGATGAAGTAACCAATATATTTGGAAGTAATGCTTATGGGGCCAGGGGAATATAGCTTAGGAACCTAACCACCTGATTACAGACTTCAGGAGGTCATTTGTGAAAAACAATGGATAGAACAAGAACACTTTGCACATTGTAGAAGAAACAACTCATCAGCACTTGAATAAACCAAGTCAGTGTCCTGGCTTATCTGTCCTGGCTGCTAATAGTCATTGTTTAGCTAGGAACCTACTAAATGTTATTTATATACAAAGAGTGGAAATGCTAAAATGAAAAAAAAAAAAAAAAAGATAAAAAAAAAGAAAAGATATGTCTGCTTTACGCAAAGAATGAAGTTGGGGAGAACTTTTTCACCAAATTATTGGTAGCTCAACTTTTAATACCCTGGTGAAGAGTTTATGTTATATGCTTTATATAGCTGGAAGTGAAAGGAGTACAATAAAAATTATTGGCTGGGATGAATATAATACACCATCAAAGACAGTGTTAGTTCAAACAGCAATCTTTCCTTTAAAGGGAAATGATGGAATGACTCCACCTAGGCAATAGAGGTTAAATGGTATATATGCAAGTATCTGAGCTTGTGAGGAAAAAACAGGCAAACCACAGACATTTAGCAATTTGTCCTCCAGAAACTCTTTCTGCTCACAATTACTACATTTCCCTTCCCATAGGCATAGAGCCTGGTGGAGTCTGGCTATGTGGGGGGGTCCAAAGGACAGACAGCTCACACCTATGTGTACTCTCCAGGTTCATCTTCCCTCAGCAAGCCAAACTAACTTTTGACAAATGGCCAGAAATTGGACAAAAATATGTCTGATTAGTTTTTAGTTACACACATCCACTATTTATCACTCTGAGATATGAGTTCACACTTGATATAAAGGAAAACACACATTTTTGTAGGTGCTGCATATTTATGGGCTGGGGGAAAAAAAGGTAGGCTAACACTGAGTACATTTGAAAATGTTTCCCTAATTGTAAGAAAACTGTTACAGAAAAGTAGGCATTTTAATATATTTAATTACTGCTTCAGTTATTATCTTCTATTAGTAATTTAAACAGTTTAGGGAGTATCAGCCACTGACAGCTCTCAGTTCTGTAACCACACAGTGTAGAGACGAAGGCAGGCAGCTCGCACTGGCAGGTTTGGAAGCAGTAAGAAGGAATTTTTCCACAGACTGATAAAATTAAGTCCTAAAGGAATTTCAGATCATTCAGCCTAATCTTCTACATGGCACAGACATTTTATTTCTGTGACTTACACCTATACTTACCAAGATAATTTATTATCCAATTTTGATTTGAAGGCATTCAATCATTAAAAAAAAAAAAAAAGCGAACTTTGACAGTTTGTTGCAATACTTTACACCTTTCTTGTTAAAGCCCACACTTAACATCCAGCTTGAATTAGTCTCATTTGAGCTTCCAGGTCTAACTTAGAGCAATTAATAGTTTTCTTTTTTCAATTTACAGTCAGAGAGGTTTTAGCCACAGGATTTTTCAATGAAAAAAAATGAAAAGGACCTGAAAATACTCTTTAAAATTTTGTGGTATATTTTTTCACTATAATTCTCTACTCAGGAGTCATATTCCCTAGCAGTTTTGGAGGTACTTTTGCATCTGTTCATAAGCACTCACCTGTTTCACCTAATTCATCGTTTGAATGCTAAATAAATCACTCATTTTGAAAATAAAAACATCCAAAAATGCTTTTGCTTATCAAGGAAAATCAAGACCTTTACAAAGCATTCTCCAGTCTATGATGATATCATCACTTGGAAATGACATTCACACTGACTGGGTATGATAAATGCATATATAATATACAGAACTTCTGCAAATTTTTTTTTTTTTTTTTAATTTTTTAATGTTCAGTAAATCAGCTGTGCTGATTCCACTGCAAAGCAGAGGCTTTTGGATCATCTGCAGAGAGCTGCCATCTGAGACAATTTCAGAATCCATAGGCTCAGAGTAAAGCCAAGGATTTTGCTGCATTTAGACTCAATAGTACATTACACTGACCCATTCTTTTTATTTTCCACAGTGATTTTTGCTGTCATACACGATTTCACCCTCTCCTCCCAGATGAAACCTTTTTGTTTTGTCCAGAAGACCTTCTTAATTTTATTGTGGGTGATGTTAGATGTACATTTCCATAAATAAGAAAGCTAACCTAACTGACTCCTGTCTCTGCCTACTCATTCCTACCTCATGCCACATGGCATCACTCCTCAGCTGTTTTTCAAGCTTGGTGGAGTCTCACAAACAGCATCACCGAATCACTGAGATTGCCCAGCCTAAAAAAGAATATACAAACAACAACTTTTTTTTTTTTTTTTAAATTTCCTTCCCAAGGCCCAGGGTGAAGCACATCTCATGTACTCTGTCTGGCACTGACAAAAGTGAGGTGATGACAAACTGCAATGTAGAAAATAGAACATACATGCACAAGCAAAACAGAAGGAAATTTTTCATACCAGCTAGGATATACTTGGGAAAATAACTGCAACTATGCCATCAGTCCATAATTCCATGACACATTGAGTCTGTTCATCTCAGGAGACCTTTCCCACAGAGGAAAAAAACACAAAGGAAAAATAGATATTACAAATTCTTTTTTTTTGCTGTGATTAAATTATTCTCCATACAGACAAACTGGCTACTTCACACAACCTGCTGCTGTTCTACAGGTCTTCTTCCTAGCACTGACAATATGGCCTGTCGTGTACAATATGACATTAGCTGTTCATTTAAATTTGCTTCTTTCACTGCAGTCTATAATAATGGACTCTATCAGTTCTGTTTATCTCCTATAATGTGTCAGGAAGATGGAATTAAGCTTTTTTCAGTCATGACCTGTGACAGGACAAGGGGTAATGGGTGCAAATTGAAGCATAGGAGGTTCAAGGTGAATATCAGGAAAATTTTTTTTACTGTGAAGGTGACAGAGCACTGGAACAGGCTGCCCAGAGAGGTTGTGGAGTCTCCTTCTCTGGAGTCATTCAAAACCCGCCTGGACACCTTCCTGTGTGATGTACTTTAGGTGACCCTGCTCTGGCAGGGGGGTTGGACTAGATGATCTTTCGAGGTCCCTTCGAACCCTTATGATTCTATGATTCTATAGTGTTCCATCAGTATCTCCCCTCAGAGGACCCAATTCTGTGAATTTTCCCCACGTGTTTCATATGTGATTATGCTTGACTGCTTGTTCCTAAATGTTCACCACAGTTTATCCCATGTATCCTGCATGGTTTGATTCTCTGGGTTAAGTAAAAATAGCTTCTAATCACACCATTTTCTCAATAAATTGTGAAAGCCTTACTTAAGTATTCCTCAGAAAATATGTACATTTCCTTTTTGATTTTGTGAGGTTTGGTGCAGTGAATTCCAGGGTGACTCAATTCTACAAAGATCACTGAAATCTTATTAAGAAGATACCTTCCCCTATTGTCTATAAATTCCCACTTTAAACTTAAAGAAAAAGCTAATCTTTAAAAATAGAATATGTAGAAAATAAAGGGAACACTATTTGTACTTGTTTTATCAATATGATTGATAAAATGAATGCTCTTTTGAGTTTGGACTCTTTATTATAGGAAGAACACTATGAATTCAGTCCTCCTGTCTTTCCTCGGGAGCATTTGAAACTCACTGTAGTCCAGTGATACCTGCAGACTTTCTCAATATGTTCTTTATTTCACCATCCAGGCCATTAATGACATTCTTAAACAGAGGCATGCCCTAGACAGACTTATGTAGCACTCTGAAATGACCTCCCAGATTGAGAGCACACTGTTGAGAATCACATTTTATTTCCTCACAGGATGACTGCTTTATTTCACCTGGACCATACTTCCTTAGCTTGCAAATGGAAATGTCAGGCAGGACTGAGACAGAAGTCTTACTGAAGCAAATAGATCATATGACCTGCTTCTCCCTCATTTACTAGACTGGTTCTCCCACCAGAAGAGGACAAATCTACACTGGATACTTTAATCAGCATTCCTATTACACAGATGCTTGCAAAATTGATTGCTCTACCACCTTAATCAATACTGACATCAGGCTGACACACCTGTAGTTCTTCAAGTCCCTCACTGTTACTTTTCAAGGTATGGGTCATATTTGCCTTATCTTTTCCAGAATCAAAGTGATAATCTCTACTGAATCAAAGGTTGCTCAGGATTTCTTCAACAAACGAAACTGATTTTCACCAGCCCTTACAAGCTGTAGTGATACAGCATACACACATAGTTAATTTTCCTTTCTTTGATGGTCATTTACTCTCAAATTTAGTCTTTTTAATTTTGTACTTATACCCCTGTGCTTGCTTCTCCACTAAAGAACTGAAGATGCAGACATATATTTCTGGTTTTGTGTTACCAAAATATTTCTCCACAGCAGGGCAGTTTGTCACTTGAATTTCAATAGACTTTCTTTCACTAATTACTTTCTTTCACATATTCCTTGAAATGTTAGCTCTAAAACCACAATGACCAGTTCTTACCATTAATTCAGATTTCCTTTCAGGAACATAAGAACAGATGAATTCTGTTCTATATTAAAAGTACATCCAATTTCCAAAGTAATGGGGAACTTTTTTACACCTCGCTTTGTACTCATACTTCTGCATGCATGGTTATGACCACTAAATATGAAAATCTAAACAGTTTCTACTCGCCAGTTAGTAATTTCTATTCCCTAAGGAATTTTCTGTTTCCCATTAGTTATTCCTATTATTTCTCTGATATTATGTATTGGCTTGTACATTTTTGCTTATTTTTTATTGGTTACTTCTAGAAAAGACTCTAGCCACCAGTTCAGAATAATATCAGATTCCTTCAGGATTGCATAGTGGATGAATCCTGGACATGAGCCAACAATGTGCACTGACAGCCCAGAGAGCCAACTGTATGCTGGGTTACATCAAAAGAAGCATGGCCATCAGGTCGGGGGAGGAGATCCTGCCCCTCTACTCTGCTCTGGTGAGACCCCACCTGGAGTACTGTGTCCAGCTCTGGAGCCCTCAGTACAAGAAAGACATGGACCTCTTGGACCAGGTCCAGAGGAGGGCCACAAAAATGATCAGAGGTCTGGAACACCTCTCCTGTGAGGCAAGGCTGAGAGAGTTGTGGCTATTCAACCTGGAGAAGGCTCCAGTGAGACCTTATTGTGGCCAGGAAAGATGGTGACAATCTTTTTAGCAGGGCCTGTTGCAATAGGGCAAGATGTAACAGTTTTAAACTAAAAGACAGTAAATTTAGACTAGATAAAAGGAAGAATTTTTTTTTTTATGGTGAGAGTGGTGAAACACTGGCACAGGCTGCCCAGAGATGTGGCAGATGCCCCATTCCTGGAAGCATACATTCAAGGTCAGGTTGGACATGGCTTTGAGCAACCTGATATATCTGAAGATGTCCTAGCTCACTGCAGGGGGTTGAACTATAACTTTAAAGGTGCCTTCCAACCCAAACCGTTCTATGATTCTGTGATTTATTCGATTATGATGTGTTGGAAGAAAACTAAAGTAAGAGACGAAACTATATTATCACCTATCTCAAGCAGTCCTAGGTGATTCCAGCCAAAAAATAATAGATCTGTAATCTATGGGTTACTTATGCATTATGCCATTAGGTGACCAATCATGTGATTGACAGGTAAGATGCTCTGGTGTGCCACTATTACAAAGGTGAACCCGTAATCTTAACCACCTCATACACACAAGTCTGTACGATACAGGACCTGTTTCTCTTTCTGTGGATGACTTCCTCCTTTACTACCTATAAAATTCTCTACTTCACAATAATAAACAGCAAATACTAAAATGCTACCAAGATCCAATGACAGTATTTTATGTTCCTTTTCCTTTGATGCATGTCACATCATGCAGGGTAATAAAGAATTACTCCTTTAAGGACCTAATTTCATATAAAATGTGACAGTAAAGAAGATTCTATTTAAATGTTTCTTAAATGCTAATAGAAAAATGACACTTAGAGTTTGTAATTTCTGTCTGCCTGAAGGCTGTGCATCACTCCTGCTATGCAACACTTAAAGGCTGTCAGCAATGTCTTTCAGAGATGCCTAATCTTTTAGAAGTCCCCTTGCAGTATTTATTGATTATAAAAATAATACCCAACTGCATGCCATGCATTACCTGAAAGGCAAAGCATGAATTCTTCAAAATGGATTTCTTCAGCTCTTGTGCAATAGTCTCTGCAATGTTCACATTCAGTGACAAATCATTTTCTACTGGAACCATGAATATCTGCATGAAATCACTGAAGTAATAAAATAACTAGTCAAGATTGAAACTTAAGGCAAATAAACCCTATTAGAAACAAAACCAAAGATTTATTTGTCTCTCTGTTCCTCCGTATTTTTCTAACTCAACAGGATACCAGAAAAAATAAGGCAGGTATGACTTATCAAAACTATAATAAACTTTACACAGACACAAAACAAAAAAATAAGACTCTATTTCTATCAGTCATCCTCAGGCTTGTTAGAAATCAGTTCCATTAACATGGGAAGAAAAACCCCTTACACTGCACCTTTTTCCTTCTCAGAAGATCTGTACCATATGGAGTGTGTTGTCCTTCAATACAGGACAGCCATTCTGTTTATTTAGGCAGGATCCCAAAGACCATGCCAATGACACAGCCAGATTGTAGTTTCTTCAGGATGGTTGGGCCCAAAAGTTTGTCACGACTCATTCACTCACCGGTCTCCACTTGTGTTATTAGCATTTTCCCAAGGCCCGTTCCCATGTGCCCTAGAAAATCCAAATGGCAGTACAGTCAGTTGGCAGTAGCTTTGCCCTGTAGAAGGAAACATTTGTATAGACTAACTTTTGTATAGGTGTAAATACAGAAGGAATTTACTAACTCTAACATATCATTATGAGGCAGCCTTTATTCTTGTTGAAGAGCTATTTTTTCTTTCCAGTACCCAAGAGGGTGTCTGGGGATTTTAGCTGTGTTCAGTAACTCCTGGAGATGTTATCTTGTGTGTACTCTCCTTAGCATATGTTCTGAGGAGCAGACACAAATGACATGGCCCTTTCAGAAAAAAAAACTGTTCTCACAGGTGTCAATTTCATGTTTAATCAAACCACTTCAAAGTAAATTATTTAATCCAGGGGAAGATGCTTGCCCTATCACCCCTTTCCATCTCTGGTCTGCTATGTTCTTTCAGTCTTCTCTAAGTGTCTTTGATATTGACATTTACCACAGTCATGTGGTCAAGTTTATATAACTATAACTCAAGAACTATAACTCACTTTGAAAGCCCAAACATGCAGTTTTCTCACTCGCAGTTACCTACACAAGCATATTTCTGGCATAGTCTTCTATGAACAAAATTTTCAGTATTATCTGTTATCTGAGAAGCAATTTAATGCCTGCATGCTTATGTGTTTCATCTGCACTTCCTGTGAGAATTTCAGGGTCCGTGTTTCCTCCAGTGAAGTGACCTCCCTCTCAATGTCTGCCACTGAACTAGGTAGATTCTGTAGCATCAGCAAAAGCTAACAAGTAAATTTTTATGGCACCCATACATAAGAGGGCAAGGGTCTTGCATGAAGTAAATACTGAGATGTCAGTGAAATACACACAGGAAATATTTTCCCAAAGCCTGAAAGAGCAGAAAACACAACACACTGCACTGGAACTTGGATAGTTAAGCACAGATAAAATTAAAGAACAAAATATAAAGAAGACACTAAAAAATGAACAGTTGCATTTTCTCCATACACAGTTCTCAGCAATGAAAATATAGTACTTTCTGTTCAGAAGAAGACTTGCTTGTAGTATTAATGGTAATAATGAAATTGGTAGTAACGAAAAGTCCATGTATTTTCATATGTTTATCTGCATCCACAGTACAAAACTTTATTCTCTTACAGCTGAGTAAACTTTCTCATCATTACAGAATTCTCATAAGGATTAAGAGAAATGTGGTCCTGCATATTTTTACTTTATTTGATTGAGATTCATGGCTGATACATGTTGATGCTTTTTCACCTCTATTTTATCCAGCCTGATCTCTCCTGCTGTTCATTGCAGAGAATCATAAAATTACAGATTAAGATGGGGCATGTTCTTTGAAAGCAGATCTTCCTTTTGATTTACTTATGCTTTGCTACAGCAACTGTGGAAAATTTTCTCCAGTGTTTGTGTTTTAAACATTTACCACAGTTTTGTTACCTTCAAAATCCAGTCACCTTTAGACAGCTACAATTTGGTAAAACTAACTCAACTTACTCCTCTGAAGGTACTCATCCATTTCCTTGCTCATAAAGCTCATGACAACCACACTGTAGCACAGTACTGTACGAAGAGAATTTACTGCTTACCTATAACCTGACTAACTAGACAGTGAGAAAATATAGAGTATACAATGTCAAAAAAAGTTAGATATTTTTTGTTTTAGCTTAAAGAAAAGAGAAAAAAAAAAATCCTGACCTTGCATTAAGCCTGGCTAAAGTTGCACAGTCTTCTAGATCCAACAAGTTCTTGTCTCTTGTAATAAAAAGTGGTTTTCAATATTCATATGTCTGTTATGATTCACGATGCCAGGAGTTGCTTAGAGCAATAGCAAGCTTCCTGTGAAAGTCCTATGGAATACAAAAGTGAAGAAATAAAGGACAAAATTACAAAAACAGATTGCAGAAATTATTCAAACTAGCTATGATTTGTACTCACGAAAAACATCCCTCCAAAAGGTTTTTATTTAAATAATATTACGCTCTTGGATTATTATTAAAAACCTCTATAGTGCAATCATTTTTTCATCAAGTTCTGTTAATTTTTCCCTCACAAACATTACTTCTGAAAAAGCAAATAGAATCTGACACTAGGGTAAGTTAACTTGATATGAACTTTAAAAAAAAAAGAAATAGGAGGAGTCTAAATGCACCTGGACAATTTAATATAAAACAAACACTGGCATAAAGATCTCTGTTTTCCATAACACTAGGAAATTTTAACAACCTATTGTTGCAAGATTTTATTATTTTTTTATACCTCAGGTTTCCTTATACTAGAAAACAGGTTTTCAGTTTGGGACTTGCAAGAAGATTGAGGAGGTATTAAGAACATCTTTTTCTTAACAGCTAGATGAGGGTGTTGGAACTCAGGGGCCAAGTATACTTGAGAACAAATCACATAAAAGTGTGAGAAAAACAGCACTAACATTTCCCTTGGCCAGACTCTCAGCGACTTTCTCTTCTATTTTATTTAAATATTTTCTTGTCACTTTTCCATCCAGAAAAGTCCCACTGACAAGTTGTTGGTCAAGATCCTTAACTGTTTTAAAAGGAAATATAAAAAATGTGGTTTCTACCAAGAGTAAATCTATCTCGTAAAAAAAATGGATCTGGAAAAAGTGTTTTAAGGAAAACCTCTGGAGAGATACTAACTTTTACTGGAAGTAACTGTATTGAGTTTGTATGGCAAGGTTTTGGTAGCAGGTGATCTACAGGGGTGGGTGTTGTGAAAAGGTGTCAGAAGCTTCCCCTGTGTCTGACAAAGCCAATGCCAATGCCAATGCCAAAGCTGCCTCCAAGATGAACCCATCTCTGGCCATGGTAGAGTCTATCAGCAATCATGCTGGTACCTCTGTGGTAACACACTCAATAACAGAGGGGAAACCCTACACACCTGCAGCCAGAGAAAGCAGTGAGAATGTATGAGAAACAACTCTGCAGACACCACAGTCAGTGAAGAAGGAAGGGAGGACATACTCCAGGTGCTGGAACAGAACTTCCCCTGTAGCCCATGGTGAAGATCATGGTGAGGCAGGCCATCCCCCTGCAGCCCATGGAAGACCCCATGCTGGAGCATATGGATGCTTGAAGGAGGCTGTGACCCTGTGGGAGGCTGCTGGAGGCAGAAAGCACAAAAAAAAAGTGAAAGTTGCAAAGCTCAACACTGCTGAAAAATATCTGGTGACAGAGCAGACACAGAGGCTGGGTGAAGATCAGGTGGCTTGTGTTCTCAGCAGTGAGGACGAAATGTGGAATGAAGTGAAGGCTGCTTGTCCCACTCTCCCACTTATCTCATGGCAGTTATCTACCTGAAGAAGTGACCGAGGACATTTTGTGCTGACCACAGGGAACACTTGTTTGACCACAGTCCCACCCACACACTTTTTATAATAGTAATGAACAAGGTATAGATATTATCCCTTCTCAGACCCAGTTTGTGGGACAAGAATTTGGCACCAAGCTGTAAGGATAGACTAATGGGTTTTGTTCTCCTTGACCCTCCCCAGCAGGA
>NW_008626262.1:25244-38239 GCF_000691845.1 Merops nubicus
AGTTCTGCTGAGTGTGTTTTTCCCTGGGAGACTATTACTGTAATTGCAATTGCATTTTAAAGCTATCTAGCTAGTCTGGAGTTTAGTGTATTTATCACCAGCAACTGTAAAGAACCTGTATGTTGTGTGTAAACAACCCGTGCTACTCCTGCATCCAACAGCTTCTGTTGAACATGACCAGACCCACAACCACAGGCTGTTGGTGCACCTGGTGTCAGTCCTACAGTCACAGCGCTAACTCATCCACCTGTTTAGAGAGAAGTTCAGCTGCCTCCAGCCCCTCTAATAGCTGGGGGCCAAATAGAAAGCAAGGAGATTTGCCTCTTACCAAATGTATTTCCTAACAATGTTATCCCTTACCCAAATTTATCCTTTCCCTTCAGGTAGCAGAAGCCCACACTGGAGCAGGCTCCTGGCAGGACCTGTGGATCCATGGAGACACAGAAGCCCACACCGGATCTGGTTTGCCACCAGGACTTGTGAACCCCTGGGGGACCCACACTAGAGCAATCTGATCCTGAAGGATTTCACCCCATGGAAGGGACCCACGCTGAAGCTATTTGTGAAGAACTGCAGCCTGTGGGAAGGACTCACATTGGAGAAGTCCATGGAGGACTGTCCCCATGAGTGGGAATCCACGCTGGAACAGGGAAAGCGTGTGAGAAGTCCTTATCTTGAGAAGGAAGGAGCAGCAGAGACAAGATGTGATGAACTGACTGCCACCCCTGTTCCCTGTTCCCTTGCACTGCTGTGAGGGAGGAGGTAGAAATTCAGGAGTAAAGTTGAGCCTGAAAAGAAGGGAATGGTGGGGAAAAAAGGTGGTTTAGGATTTAGGGGTTTATTTTTCTCATTATCTTACTTTGACATGGTTGGTAATAAATTAAATTAATATCAATATCCCCAGGTGAAGTCTGTTTTGCCCATGATGGCAATTGGTGAGTGATCTCCTTGTCCTTATCTTGACCTATGAGCTTTTCATTGTGTTTTCTCTCCCCTGTCCACCTGAGGAGAGTGATAGAGCCGCTTAGTGGGCATCTGGTGTACAGACAGGATGAACTCACCACAGCACTAGAGCTCTATTTGCTAACTGACCAATTTTCCTAGTTGTTACAGCTTATAATGATGTGAAAAACAATTGCAACATGAGAGCAGCACTAGGATTCCATTTTAATAATGTCACCTCAAAGGGAAGCTGGGAATAAGTCAGGAAAAGCAGATACAAAATTTTGAGGTGCTTTTGTACTCACTAAGGTAGTGTGACAATCGGTGCATGGTGTTATACTGTGGACAACTACATCAAACACATATGACAAGGCTCAATCATCTGTGTCATACTCCATAATTTTGTTAAAAATTTATAGCACAATGCAGACCCTGTGCTGGGAAAGGTGGAAAATGGGGAAGTTGAAGCTGAAGAGGAACTAGCCAAAGAGAAAATCCCTTCAAATCAGAGTCTTTATTCCCTAGCTCACAGCACAGCAACCTTGATTCTTCCAGTTACAAAAGTCCCCCATTTTGTCTTTGTATGTTGAACAGGAGGCAGCCTTTACAAACTGGGTTGCCCACATATATAAAAAATTGCAGTAGAATAAACCAAAGCAGTTAATATAGAGCAGTTCAATGGACTAAAAGAAAATATGTTTCATCTATTTTAATTATTGTTTAACTGAATTAACTTGAGTCAGTTAGCTACCTGAGCAAAATAAACATAAAGAAGAGTTTAACTAATTTAGATGTCGCTGCAATAAGGGTGTTTTTATAATTTGGTAAGCACTAGGAGAAAATCTGAAAATGCTCCTATTCAGAGGATCAGCAAACAGCAGGCCAGTAAACATGATTTTTACTTTGGCTTTAAAAATGTAATCTTATTTAGGCTACTTGGCAGCAGTAAGCAGGTGTGAAATATTTTCCTATGAAAAATGCTGTCCTTGATTATTTTGTAATCCAGTACCTAAAGAGTGCGTTGTTATGTTTAAAGTTCATAGTTAAAATTAAGATTTTCCCTGTGCTGATTTCATAGGCTGCACTGTGGTCAACTGTATAAATCACAGCTTTTCTTGACACTTACAGATTACCAGTTAAATTCTGTGTGATTCATCCAAAACACCTGTTGCAGCCTGGTTTATTATTGTAATGGTCTTTGATAGAATAGTATCACTGGGTATGTTTATATTGTTTCCCTTCTCTGTGTACATCCACCTCCAGGTAAAACTGGCATTTGTTTGTTTGGTTTTATGTTGTTGTTTTGTTTTTTTTTTTAATACACATTAATTAATATCTTTGGAACATAAATTTTAAAATCTAACATAGATATACTGTACTTTGAATGTATTAGGTAGTCAAGATAAACTCTTATCTCAAGAATTTGAATCATCCAGACTTCCTTTTGGCAAAATCTTATATGTTAGATTATAATTTGCTTTTAAAAAGTGACAGATTTAAGACATGTTAGGCAGCACCCTAATACAGAAGCACAACCTCTGACTGTTGTGCTCTGAGGCGGTTGTTTCACAGTTGCTTTAATTTGACCTAAACATTCTCTTCACTACCTGCAGCCACTTGTTCCCTGTCCCTTTCTTGTGCAGATCCTAGTATTGAGGTGAGTGACCTGGGCCCAGGAAGTGATCCAGCTGGAAACAACAAAATAAGCATATAAATGAAAAGATTAATTTTCATCTGGATCACTTTCCTCTTCTGATTCATCAAGTGGCCAAACAAATGTTCACGTGTGCTGTGAATGTGCTGATGAGGGTTGGGTGGATGATGTAAATCACCTGCTTCAGTAGCAACCTGCATTTATGTTGGGATTAAAGTAATATGAAACCACATTCTAAATGTACCCAGCAATGGTTTTAGCCAGCAATGATGGACACCTGGCTCCACTCAGAGTGGAGCCTGACCTCTTCTCAGTTGGGAAAAATTGTCTTGTCAGTTTGGGTATTTTTTATGGCTCTTAATTAAGAGTTGCTTAAGCATAAGACTTAAAATAGCAACCTGTCAGCTTAGAGCATTTTACTACTTTTAAAAAGTAAGAAAAAAAAAAAAGTAGCTTATTTAAAAATTAATGTTATATATATTTGGAGTTCTGTGTAGATGCAGGATGATTGTGTTCTATTATGTTTCCTGTTCCTATGAGACTTTTTCTTTAGTTTAGGTAACCTACATGCACCATGAAATTATTTTTTAGTTTCTTAGTCCTCAAATAAGCCTGGGTGGTGTTTTTTTTTTTTTTCTCATTTTACAGATACGGGGATTAAAGAAAGTGTCTCCATGAAGCCTATTGTACCCTCTACCCAGCTCTGGTACCACTTTTGGATCTAGAATCAGTCCTCAATGCCTTAGGCTCCATGCAAGGGCCTGGTGAAGAATGGCACCAACACAACCAAAACCTTCAGAGGCAAAGTCTTCTTTCAGGGCAGTGTTGTAGAAACGTGCTGGAAATGGTGCTGTAAGAGATCACAGACCACAGATTTTTAATATTCCATATGATTTCAATACTGATGAAAGAGCGTTGCTCCTTCAGTGTCTGATGTGCACAATGCAACAATTTTAGTAGTCTGAGATCTAAATTCTGTCCTCAATATACAGAATTATGTTCGCTGAACTATAATAAAACCTGATACAAAGAAAAGGCTAATAAGTCTCTCCTATGTCTGTTAGCGCAACAGAACAGCTCAGCTATAGAGGAAAAAGAAAGATTTAACTCCTTATCAGTCAAACGTGACCTACACAGAACTACACCTTTACTCAAGACTGGAAGAAAAGAACACAGTTTGATTTTCTGATCCCAGGTGTGTCTGCACATAAAGATAGCAGGGAAAAAAAAAAAAAAGAAATACAGAAATACAGAAATACAGAAATAACTAGGATATTTTAATAGACACATCCCTTGGATTCCCCTTCCACAAAGATTCCTTGTGGTGTCTGAAATAATAGTGCATTGAACACAGTGGACTCTACGAAAAAAATTAATTTATTTCAAAACTGCTATTAGATTTTTGTATACCAATGTGAACTTTTGCAAAGCAGGCTGAAAAAATACATAATTGTCTACACACTTGAGCTGGCACATACTGGCTAACTCAAAATATTACTCCAGTTAGTGCAGGTTTTGTTGAATAAGGACTCAAGAGCATTTTAAATAAGATTTCCTTTTTATTCTTTATTATTTTGACTTCAATCACATTGCCAATAAAATTCTCAAAAAAGAGAAAATAATCACTGCTTTTTTACTCTGAGAAGTACAAATTTTATTCTGTCATTTTTTTGAAAGGGGAAAGGTAGTTTGTAGTAACTCTAAAATCAATAGAAAGCAGATGAATCAGTCTTTTCAAAAATCCCACACATAAATATTGTCTCTAAAACCTTGCACTCCTTTAATTAAATCTGCTATAAGAAAACAAGTTTCAAAAAATATCAAAGGTGAAAAATACTTATTTGTATGACATGCCCTGATGATTCTAAGTGTGCGATTGCTTACAATGACAATGGGACTGTTCAGACTGGAAAAGAGGTGGATTCTATCAATGTATATAAATATCTGAAGGGAAGGTGCAAAGCAGGTGGAGCCAGGCTCTTTCCAAGTGAGAGGACAAGAGGCAATGGGCACAAACAGAAACACAGGAGGCTCTCTCTGAACACCAAGACCCATTTTCTTACTATGACAATGACTGAGCACTTGCATACATTGCCCAGAGAGGCTGTGGAGTCTCTCTCCTTGCAGCTACTGAGACCACGCATCGAATACTGTGTTTAGTTCTGGGCCACTCATTACAAAAGAGACACCAAGGTATTGGAGCATGTCCAAAGAAGAGCAATGAAGATGGTGAACGGTTTAGGGAACAAGTCTTACAAGGAATGGCTGAGGGAACTGGGGTTGCTTAGTCTGGAGAAAAGGAGGCCTAGGGGAGACCTCTCTCTCTACAGCTACTTGAAAAGAGGTTGTTGTGAGGTGGGTGTTGATCTCTTCTCCCAAGTAAGAGGTGGTAGGACAAGAGGAAATGGCCTTAAATTGTGCCAATGTAGGTTGAATCACCTACCCTGGAGGTATTTAAAGACATGTAGATGTGGCACTTAGCAACATGGTTTAGTGGCGAGCAGTGTTAGGTTTGTGGTTGGACTTGACAATCCTAAAGGTCTTTACCAAATTAAATGATTCAATGATCCCGTGACTCTATTTAAAAGCTGTCAGGATATGATCAGGGGCAACCAGCTGTAGCGGACCCTGCCTGAGCAGTGGGGCTGGAAAGTCCCAGAAGTCCCTTCCAACTTCAGCCATTCTGCAATTTTGCAGTCCTATGACAACTAATACACTACTGAAATAGAATTTTCATGCATCAAATCATAAATATTATTTGTATAATTATGCTTACTACACTAAGCATTACATGATTATATAATGCTTATTAAAGTAGTATGAAGAAAATGTTGAATCAAAGTCTACCTCAGCTAGGAGAAAGGAATAATTTTCAAAGTTCAAAAGGGCTGCCCATTTTATTGTCTACAGCTCTTTACCATGAGACCAGGTGATATGTGCAGAAGCAGAAAAAGCGGCAAAACTATATCAGATGAGGATAAAGAAGAGAAATCTGGACATGTTTAATAATGAAGTAACTATCCCTTGCTTTTCCTATTAAGAAATAAGTTGAGATTTAAATAATGAAGCATTTATATCTAAGTGATGTAAACTGACAGGTTGTTGACAGTTTCTCTTTGTTCACTGAAAGTTCTTAGTCCGGGGAATTCTCACATTTCTTACTAATTCTTTGAACCTGTGGTGATCAGTCAGCTTCCTGTGCACCTCCCCACAGCCATAAAGCACACTTTACATGAGGAGAAGTAAGAGTTCCCCTTATGCTCCAAATCTCAAAAGCCTTGTCTATCTGTGACTTCAACTGTGTTTGCTCATAGCTCCTGTTCAGGCTACACTAATCTGGGAATGATGGAAAGGTATAACGGACAGAAGATTACAAGGAAAAACTAGGCTGTTTGTTTAACAAAAGTGGTTTTACACTTTTTCTGAGGTGTTCATTAATATTTGTGGAATACATGGCTTGCAGTCTGAAGAATCATGGCATTTTTGACTCCTTTTCTATCAAATCTACAAGCAATTAATTGTATTGCACAGCTGTTTTTAATATCTCATTCCTGTGCAATTTTAGTATGACTTAGTTATAAGGTGTGTGAAGGAAACACACACAGGTTCAGAAATACTAAGCAGCTTAAAAGTTAACACAGATATAGTTAATGGACAGACATTACATTAATACTCAATCCCCAGTCATGATTTATTTATACCTTATATTAATGACTTTTGGAAGGAAGGAAAGATAACTTTGAAACTGAAAACTTCAAACAGATAATCCTTGAAATTACTGGAGTCTTCAAAACCATGTTCCTACAGGAGTAAGAAATACTGTTCAGAAACACTTCCAGATCTTCCCACATTCATGACAATAAAATTTCAGCTACTCTTGATTCTGTACCTTCATTATTTGGCTTTTTGATTCTTTTAGTTAGAATGCAAAGCACCACAGAGGTGGTATGCAACAAGTAGAATACTGTGTTATCCATGAAGAACACCGCTCCAGAATGCAGGAAGACACAAGGACAATAGATAAAAGATGCCTTAACAATTAGCAGTTATGATATGAAACTCAAGACTTCAGTTGGTGCTTCAGTGCCATTTAGGATTTGAGGCAAAATAGATTTCAACTGGTCTTAAACAGGGAATTCCATCTCCATCATTAGTGAGGACAGGAAATATTTGACTACTTAACTCAGATGTCTACAGACTCTGTTTAACTTAGGTATGATTAAAAACTAAATCTCTTGCCTTTTAAGTGTTAAAGAGTTTCTTTGATATTGTTATATTTAAACAACAAAGAAATTACCTTTGAGAATATGAGATCATTATTTTCATTCCACTAAATCACTGGATTAGCAACTGTTTACAAGTAAAGCTAAATTATCTTCTCAGCATACCTTTTGTCAGAGTAGTCTGCGCCTTTAGCATCTACACTAGCTGGCCTAAACCGGATGGGTACACATGAAGCAGGCCCCTGTGTTAGACTGATATTCAGAAACATAGTTTGCACTCTGGCTGGTTTATGTCTTTGGGATTTCTCTCTTATCTTACAAATGCCTAAAAAAGTTTCCTTTGTAATGTATATTGTCTGATTTTTAGTGTGCATTTGAGCCTTCAGCTTGTTTTTTCTGCCTGGTATGAATGAGAAAATGCATTCACAGCTGCATTTTAAGAAGCAGGATCAATGCTTTCACACTAGTAAATGTGTGACAGAGAGCTGGCAACACTTTCCATGCATTAGTATGCGAAGACTTTGTTACAGTAAGCATCATCACTTTCATGGAGATTTAAGGGAAGGAGGTAAACAGATTCATGTATCAGCTCGTCTGGCAATGGAATGATCAGCCAGATATCAAGGAGCCAGCATCATTCTGGGTGGCTACTCTGAAAAGGGGAATAAGCAAACCTTACAAAATGAGATTGTTACTAGGCCTTCATTATGCCAACGAACAAAACGATGTCTTTCCTGTGTCAGTTGACATACCATAAGTTTAGTTAAGTGTACTGTAAGTTTAGTTGTGTGTCTGTGTACCTGTTGCTGACACCAACCACAAGAGAATAGCTCACGTCCATACCCCTAAATTATCCTGCGCTCTAAAACAGCATGGCACATAAAAGCTGCCTAGTGGAAATAATCTGTAGCATATCACAAACTGGGATCCAAAATTTTTTGGAACAGTGCAAGATTGCCTGGGCCAAAAATATACTAGAAATCACACTAAAAATTTCACAGCGTGTACAATTGATTTGCAGTGCTCAGGAGAGTTCCCTTGCACTGTTCAGTTTAGTAGTAGATTTCAAAAAGACAGCTATTAACAGTGAAGTCCTTTTGCCCCTTAGAACTGTTTCAAGTTATTTTGCTCGATTAAGCATTGGTGTGATCCAGGCAGTGATGCAAGCCTCTGTGTATGTGAAGTGTAATGGCTCCATTTACTTCCTGTAACAGAGTAACAGTCACTAAGACAAGGGATGTGGTAGGTAGTCATCACACCAAAAGACAAATGGAATTGCTCATTCTTTTCCTCTGAAAGGAAGTGATGTATATAACATCAACCCTTGTGTCAACAAGCCCCTGCCATTTCTGTGCAACAATAATAACAGCTACTTGGTAAACAATATCAAGAGTGTTTTCCCAACACTCCTATTCACACTTGTTGAGAGTTCCAGAGACCCGGACAATCTCTCGAATTCTCCAGAATTTCCTAAAAGTTGCAAAAGAGGAAAAAAGACAAATCTGAAGCATCCTGAATTCCCAGAGAAATTCTGACCAAAAGAGGATGGCTATTAGAGAAAAGCTAACTAACTTAACTATGTCTTCATGATCCATGCCATTGCTGCTTATCTAAGAGTTAATAGCATTTGGATCATTACTGCTAAAGATGCATTTGAAGAAAAAAAAAAATCTTTTTTTTTAAAAAAAGATTAAAAGATTAAAAGTTTGCACTCAGAATGGAAAATTTTTATGCCCACCCATCTTACAGAGTGTATCCTACTTTAATATGAGGCTGAGAATTCTCAAACAAGGAAAAAGTAGAACAAATGAGCTTTCTAGCAGAAACCTTAAAGGGTGCAAGAACAAATAATATAATGCCTTATATAAGATGCTTTCAGCTTGAAAATGTACAAGACCTCCCAATCAGTGAGAAAACGCTAAGAAATATACACATAAAATGTTATGGAAATTCAATTTAACTGAACATATTAGTTGTATGTCTGTGCACTTTTAATATCTTTAAAAATTTTACCTAGTACCTAAAGTTTCTCTTTATTTTTCTGTTTTGTTTTGCTGTTTTTATTTTCTTACAGAGGGTGAAGAAATTTCCCTATGTTTTCTGAGTTTCAGAGATCTCTATCAAGACTTGCTTAAATTTTGTGTGCTTAGCAGTTTTGCAGATCAGGCCTTTCACACTCTGCTTCCTCTATCTGCAGCTGTGGCTCTGTGCTTGAAACCTGTGTGTGATCCAAACGAGAATGCAGATCAGTGATGTTGAACAAGAGTTAAGAGAAAAAAGTTGAAGCACTTTATTTATGTCTAAGATCTTAACTCTGGAGTCAAATGTAGACATCTGAAATACCAATACTGTCAATGAAGTTATAGTCAGAGGTGACAAATTAATCTGAAAGGACATTGCAGGGCACTGGCAAAGCATGAGAGCTTGAGGGTGTTATGCCTCACCAAGAGCACCGTTGCCAGTCCCAGAATTCAAGGCAGTGTAGATGCTACACCCTTGTACTTACTCACCACTGGGAATCCTGTAGAAAGAGAAGAGTTACACTTCAGAGATAGTGATTCAGGTTCCTTCTACAGAAACTGACATTCTTCCATGTGTTTCCAGTAGTCCTGGCAGAAAATGCATGGAGTTGGAGCAGGTTTCTGTGAAAGGCAAGCAAATTGCTGCCACTTCTGAAGAGGTGCAAAATAGCACCAGCACCAAGACTGCAAAAAGCTTCCAGTCCTGCTCTCCTGCATGAAACTCCAGCTTAAAAGTAAGGATTTTTAACTGAAGTTTTGGAAGGTACAAAGCACTGAATTGATCTCTTTTTAAACAGAAGTATATTTTACTTACACATAGAAGCAATCATGTTCAGTTGCTGGATAACACCTGAGACAAAAAGGTCCCACTGTCGAGACATTCCAGTTGCAACAAATACCCATGGCAAGGTCAAGTATTACCTAAAGAAGAGAAGTGCACTAGCTCTCATTCTGTTGCCTTTCTAAATTGTAAATGCAAGTTTACAGCTAATTAGCCCTATTAGTAGAAACTTCTGCCCCTCCCTTTCCCCACACTTTGAGAAGCCACTAGCTGTTACGATGAGTCCTGAGTAACACCTGTGTTGGTGGGAAGGAGATTGGTTTTTAAAACTAACACCTTGGACTTCCATACGCTGAGGAGGTTCAGATGGACAAGCCTAGGTACGAGGCAAATTTCAGCCTAGCTAATTTTACTACTAGATAGCAGAAAAATCCCTTTCAGCGTGGGCTAACAGGGTGGGTAATCTGTTTGTCATCTAGTAAGCAAAAAGGGAGTCTGTAAATCTTAGAGCAGATGGTAGATTCATGTTACAGTCTGTGTTCTTTTCATGGGATTTATTACCATATGTGCTGCTTCTATTTTACCATCCTTCTGTTTTGATTACTGATACAACTCTATTTGAATGCAAGAAGGATTAGGGCTCCGTGTAATGAATCCAAGTCAGGTTCCAAAAGAGCAATACACAGTGCACTCATCCTTAATGTAAAGGTGGTACCAGATCAAAAGTTAAAAGTATGTGAAATAAATTATGAAATTAAGTTATCTACTTTTTTTATATGCCGTATCCTGGGATTTTAATTCTCCAAAGAAGAGGTTAAGGGGCACAATAAGCTTTTAAGAACATTAATGCTAAATTAGCATTAATTAGCATTAGTATTAGCATTTAGCTACATGCTCAAATCCAGGCAGCTGGCAACTTGGAAGCCTTTTTGGGCGGACTGCTAGACAGGTGTTTTCGCTGCATCTCTTCTTTCCAAGCTGCAGTAGTATTATTCCTAGTCTTCCTCCATTCCCTTATACCCCTCTTGCCTGTCTCTTGCTTCATTTCAGATCGTTGACTTCAACAAACGGGAGAACAGCTGAAAGGTAAAAAAATTCAGACAAAGATGAAGTCAAATGTACCTTTATTTCCCTAACGAAGTAAGGGCTTGTCACAAGGTTGCTGAATAAGAACAACAATTAATGTATCTCACTGAAAGTCAGAAATACTTATGCAAGGAAAGCAGCCTAGAAGAGATCTGTGATTTCAATATCAATTCTAGAAGTTTGAGAAGAGGCTCAGTTTGACATCCTATGAGTCAGTGGTCTCCTGCATGCCTTTTTAAAAAGGAAAAAGATAACCAGCATCTAACCCTTAAAAAATAATTATGGTTATGGTGTTTCCTGCATTGAGCTATATAGTGCACAAGGGCTACTTATAAAACCTATAATCTTTCACAGTTTTCATTTGGCTTAATTTGGTTGAGAAAAGGGGCACCTATCTTTTAAGACACTCTGTTTTGGGTTTCTTCCCCATCAGTATTCTGGAATGGAAGAAGTTCATTGTACATTATCAATGTCTCATTATGGTCTTTTTCTGTTCAGGGAAAAAATCAGTGACTTCTGAACAGCCTAGGACAGCTAATAATCAACGCGTTGTGTATTTATTTGTTCTGTTTATTTAATGTGATATAAATACTGAAGTTATGGCAGACTTGCCATGTGATCACAGCTCACTCAAATCTGAATATCCTTTACACATGAAACCTGGCACAGCCAGTAAGAGTCAATAAATCCCCACTTGGAGCGTCCATTACTGACACACATGACAGTTTGTATTTAAAACAAAGAGACAAACTAAGTCCTAAGAGGTGTCAAAGAAAGGTTTAGTCTTAAGTTTTTTTGTATTTTTTAAGTATAACATTTGAAAGCATTTGCCATGCCACAGGGTAAATTCTGACAAAAATCAGGCAGAAAGACAAGGCCTCACATAAAGTTCATGTATCTTCTATCAAGGCACTTTATAAATAAAGGTAACTTTTAAAGAAATTGCAATAACAGAAATGGAAACTACATTTCACAGTGAAATCTTACTGCAGTGATGTTTGAGAAACCCTCGAGTATGCTGTATGCTCATACTCAGCACCTGTACTAGCAATCATCATTCTAACTTTAAAGAAGCTAGCTTTGGAACCGTTGACAGTCCAGCCACAGTCACACAGCTCATCAGAAGATAAATTTAGCATTGTAAATACTCAGTGCTGCTTTTCAAGGGCAGCTCTTGATTCTCTGGCCAAGTCTGTTAAATTTCTGTAGTTCAGAGCAAGCCTTAGTGTTTAATATCCTGTAGACAAGAATCCCAGTATGACGTGGAGAATATACTGACTGAAAGATCCTGTCTGATCTAGGAGAGGGTACAAATGACTTTCTGAGCCAGTTATGAAAAGGAGAGACCTGATTGCCAACCCTTATCACATCTTTACCCTGGAATGTAGGATTTCCATTTAACTGATATCTGTGTGTGCAAATATTTATTAAGCGAATGTTCATACATTCATTATTTCTCTCAAATACTAGACCTCACTTTCTTAAACATTGCTCCCTTAGAGATTTTAGGAACTACATGATTTCTGCACCTTGGCAAACACATTGCTACCACAGGACACGCCTGCTAACAGTGAGCTCCTGGACAATAAACTTTGTAAGCTGACATACAAGTCAACATAAAAAATAAGTAGTAACATTCACCTTCATCTTTCTAAGTTACTACAAGTTCTTTTCAAGGTAAATACTATGGTTAGTGAGCAGACAATTAACTATACCAGATAAGAAATGGTAACTACACAAACAGTAATAACGATTGCACCAAAGGTACGTTATGTGACTGTCTATAACAATGCATACCAGACCAAGGAAGGCTCTTTGGGGAGCAGTAATGGAGAAATAACACCACTGTGGAAATAAAATGCCTGGTTTTACTAGCAGTAGTTGCTCTTGGGAAGGTCTAATCGTAAATACTGTGTCTCCATTTCTTCCAGTAGGTTCCAATCACTTTTAAAGCCTGCCAAAAGCATCTACTAAATGATGTTACAAATTCCCAGAAAAATTAGAGAAGAACAATGTGCTAGTCATTTTTATTGCTCTGTTATCACAAGCCTGGTCTCCTTTCAAAAACATACAAAAAAGCTGAATGTATGCTTTTTAGTCAATTTGCATTCGCAGTCACTTCCACCATACACTTTCCTTGGAAAAAGTATCTCCAGAATACCTGTAACACCAGGTGAACTCTGTATTTTGGAGGATATTTTGCAGACAGTTTGATAGTGAGATCATGGTGGGAGTTAACATACATGATTAAAGTGTCACTGATACATCTGACACTTAAAAAAAAATAA
>NW_008626263.1:0-403 GCF_000691845.1 Merops nubicus
CTGTGCACTGACACAGGGGAGGAAGCACTGGAGAGGCAGAGGAGTGGCCTGAACATCACCACCTTGGTGGTTTTAAAGCAAAGCAATAGTGCCTGAGCAAGCCTGTGCTCTAGCAAAGGGGTTTTCACCAGGGGTCTACACCCTTGTGCTGCTCTCCCCAAGCTCAGCACCCCACCGTGGCTCTGAGGAACACCCAGAAGCAACAGGAACGTGGCAAGAGGGTGGAGGTGGCAGGTTGGTCGCCTGGCAGGACCATGCAAAGGGAAGAAGGGTGGCCTGGTGTGGAGAGTGTGCAGGAGCCCTATCCAGGAGATGGGGGGTTGTTCTCACCTTAACAAGTGATTTCATTTCTCTGGGCCTCAAATGGGAAGAATAGGATGTAAAATGTGTTGAAAGCTGTAGG
>NW_008626263.1:434-16971 GCF_000691845.1 Merops nubicus
AAAAAACCACCCAGCCATACCAGGGCAGCTCCTGTCACAGGAGGGTCTAGGAGTTAAGATGCTAGAGAAGAAGAGATTTGAAATCAGTCTCCAGCTAAGCTCCAGTCTGAATTTGGGTGCACCAGCTTATCCTCACCGTGCCTCAGCTCCCCGCTTCCCAACCTCAGTTGTGAGGCTCGCAGATAAGATGATTAAAACAGCATAAGAACTGAGAGACTTTATTCCATCACTCAAAGAATTGGGGGCAAAGATACAGCCTTGAAACTTCCCGGAGAGATTTGCCAAAGAAAATCCAGCCTTCAAGGTTTCTGCTCGGTGATGGGATGACATTTCTGCTTTCTACCTCTAGTCATTTCAGTGCTGGGGCTGTTCAGGTAAATGTCAAAAGGAAAATAAGAAAGGAAGCAAGAAAAAGAAGGAAGAGGAGAAAAAAAACCCTCCAAACTCTGTCCTTACAAAAAGTTTTCAAGGAAAAAGAAAATCCACCTTGACATTTTCTGCGTCCATGGGAGGGGCAAAGTGTAGGCTGAGGAATTTAAAGTAGAAATACTTTCTATCTCTGCTAGCAGATGGACTTTAAAAAAGAAGAAAAAATCCCAGCAGGTCAAGAATTTAGACATTTTAGAGAAAAATCTTGGCTTGCTTTGCAGAGCCCTTCCAGTTTGAGAATCAGGGCAGTGGTTTTCCACGGGAATTTGTTGGGCCACCCTCAATTGCTCTGGGATCTTCCCTGCATCTGCTCCCCCAGGCAGAGCTGCTCGTGGAGCCACCAAAAGTGCCTTCAGGGATGAGGAAATGAGGAGAACAAACCAAGAGAGAAAAGGCACAGGGAAAATTCCCCCAGGAGGAGTCAGGGGAGTCTCACCAGGATGGGCTGTCCCAGGTCATGGTGCTTTTCCTCTAGTAGATCTAGCAAGGCTCAAACTCCCTTTTTGATGGATTTCCCATAGACTCACAGAATTGTTTTGGTTGGAAGAGACCTTTAAGATCATTGAATCCAACCATCCCCCAGCCCAGCCAGGTCTCCACTGCCCCGTGTCCCTCAGCACCACATCTCCACAGCTTGGAAACCCCTCCAGGGGTGGGGACTCCACCGTGAGGAGGAGATAAGGGTGAGGACAATTGCTTCCTAAAAACCCCAGGGAGAAGCATTTTCAGAGCCCACTTCTGCAGTGGCCAGAGCATTTGTAATGCCAGGGTCAGTGTCTGGCCCCAGCAGGACGTGGAGGGCTGGAAATAAAAGCCAGGGAGGGGTCACACCACTGAAGACCCCCAGGGTGGCAGGTGGGAGGCACTGCTTGGGTTAAAACTGTGCCACAGGAGGGTTTTTTTTAAGGGATTGGAGAGGAAAACTGTGGCCAGGTTGAAACTGCTGCTCAGACAAACAAACGTTGTTGTTGAGGTGGGAGGAAAGTCCCCGTGGGTCTGATCCAACCCAAAAACCAGCCCTGGAAGTGACAACAATGATGAGAAACCCGCGCCCCACCCTCCCCTTCCCGAGGCTTTCAAAGAGCAGGAAGGCCCTTTGATTTCCAAAAACAGGAACTTTAAGGGAAACAAAAAAACCCAAACAACCTTCCAAACAAATCTCTGCTAAACCAGCAACATTTGGAGAACGTCTCTGCCAGCTCCAGAGCAGGCTCTGTCCCCCATGGACCTGAACCCCTCAGCACGTGCTCGGTGCCCTCAGCCACCCAAGGGCACCTCTGCTGTCCCAACACTGAGTCTGCCCCATGCCCGTGGCACCTCCAGAGCTCCACGAGCCCATCTCCAGCTTCCCCTGCATCCCTCGGGTGCCTCCTCCAGAGAACAGGGTGGTCCTCACGGCTGCTGGGCCAGCACCCGAGGTGATGGGCACCTTGGGATGAGGAAGGATGGGTGGGAGAGGTCTGCTGGGCTGGGTGAAGACCTCCCTTACCTTCTCCTCCATGCTGGGCAGGTGTACTAGCAACAATCCCTGAGGTTCAGCCCTGAGTGAGCATGCAAAGGTTGCAGAGGAGAGGAGGGGAGCTGGGAGGTCCTCTGCTAAACGCTTTCCTGGCAGTTCCCATTAACTTCTCCCCCTGACTGATTTCCCCAGCAGCTGAGGACTGAAGCAGAGAGGCCGTTTCCCAGGCAGAGCCACCACTCGTTTTCCACTGTTGTGTCCAACCAGAAGCATCTGCAGGCCCTGCCTGGGCTCTGCAGCTTCTTCTTCCATCTCAAACCTCCTCCTAGCTTAGGTTTCAGACCATCCCCACGCTCAGGGTTCCTCAGGAGCACCACAGAGCAAACCACAGACCCCAGGAAGCCTCCCCAGGGCTTGGCCAAGCCAAGGCTTGAGGAAAGGCTCAGCAGCGTGGTGTCTCAACTGTGCCTGCCCAGCTGGGCACCCCACAGGGACCCAGCTGGAGTTGCCCCACGCCCAACCAAGCCCAGCGTGGCTGCACCCCCAACGTGGTTGCACCCCAGCCTTGCTCAAGGTGCAGCCTGTCCCCAGGGGCTGTGCAAGCTCCTGCTCCTCACGTAGATCTCTCCTTTCCTTCCCCAGCTCACAGTGACCCAGAGGAGATGAACCAAAGCCAGGAGATGAGGCAAGACCCATCCAGCCCTGGTGATGGGGACGAGGGTGCAACCTCCAGCACGGGCAGCCGGGATGAGCCCACCCCAGCTCCAGCTCCAGCAGAGCCCCTCCCAGACAAAGCCCCCCAGGCTGAGGTGAAGGATCCCAACTCCATCGACTCCCCACCGTGGCCTGAAGCCCCCGAGGAGCCCCCAACTCGTCCCAACACCCTGGACTTCTCCAAGTCCCTGAAGAGGCCGGAGGAGGCGAAGCAGGGGGGGCAGAGGCGAAGCAGCCAGCAGGCGGAGGTGCAGGAGAACGGGGTGGGGGTCAGCCCCCCAACAGCCCCGGGGCTGAGCCAGGAGAGGAGGGTGCTGGAGTCCGAGCTGGGGAAATGCATCGAGGACTTCAGGAAGATCAAGATCCCCGTCGCCTTTCCCAACAAGAAGCGGCAGTGGCAGAGCGAGCTGCTGAAGAAATACCAGCTGTGAGGATGCTGCATCTCCCACCCTGGGGGAGAAGGTCCTGGGGTATGTTGAGGGTCTCCACGGATGTCCCCAGTGGGGCAGGTGGCAGAGGTTGTCCACGCATCCAAAATGAGGGAGGTAGATGGCTCCTAAAGCCCATCTGAAAGGGTTAGGAGCCTGTGGCCACCACAGAGTGCTCCTCACCACGGCCATCAGGAGGTTTGCATGACATCCTAAGGGACCTCCAAAAAGGAAGGAGGTCCAGGGTAAATGTTCAGGGCCAGAGCTACCATCCAGCAGAAGCTCCCACGTTTTTGAGAATGAATTCCCCTGGCGTTTCAAATAATAAAATCTAGTTGGTGTTGGAAATTAATTCTGGTCTCCTCAACTCTTTGGAACAGATGGTTGAAGCGAGCTGGTCAAAGCAGTACAAAGGGGTTTAGATATTTAGTTTTCCTGAATTTAATGGAAGTTGTTCATCTGACTCACGTTCTTGCCAAAACTTCTCCCTCTGTAATGTTTACAGCTGGGTTCAGCAAAATCTTCTCTTCAGGAGAGGTCCTGATGTTTGCAGAGCTGTCCCTTTCCTTACACAAACACCTGAACGTTGCCCAACCTTGTGTTTGGGCCTCCAGCCAGAAATGAGCCTGGAAGCCACGGCCAAGATGGCCAATGGCACCTCCAGGGACCAAGGAGCCCCACCTTAAAAGGAGGCAAGGAGCTCCTCAGGCGTGTGGGGCTCCTCCAGAGGATGGGAGACCCTCTGAGTGTGTGTGGGATGAGAGGAGGGGGTGGGATGGTGACTTGGGGTGGGGGCACATTACAGGCAACCCCATCGTGGTGAGGAAAGGCACAAAGCCTTTAAAGAGCTTGAAGAAGCCTTTGAGTGACCAACTCTGCTATCAAGGGAGACTTCAACCTCCTTGATACCTGCTGGCAGGAGAATGGGTCAGGATGGAAATGGAGCAATGGAAATGGAGCCCCTCCCATCCTGCAGCCCACCCCTCCCAGCTCCTGTTTGCCCCCCAGAAGGTCAGAGAAGTCCATGTCTGTAGGCAACAACCTTCCTCACACCCAACTCCTGGCTGTGCTTCAGGGGAACCACCTCATGCTCTGACTGGGATCTCCCAGGAGCTCCTTAGATGGCAAATTATCCTTTTTTTTTCATGTTAAATGGAAAGGAATCGAATTAAAAACTCTCTGCTTGCTGTGGTGAGGCTCTGCCAGAGGCAAAGAATTCCTTGGCCCCTTGGGGAGCAGACAGGGAGACCAGAGCCACATTCTTCTTCCTTTTATATGCAGCCACACTGGGAAAGTGTTTACAAGAATGTGGAGAGCTGGAGCAGAGTGAGATAACAAGATAATGCTGGAGCAGAGCTGGCAGCCTGCAAAAGGCTCCACAAAGGTGTGGTGGGGGGGTATGATGTCCACAACCAGGCAAGAAAGCCCCTCCTGGTTGGTTTTCACCCAAGGTCTGGCCAGCCTGGGGCGGGAGCTGATGAGGAGATCAACACCAGGAACCACCACCTTCCACAGGAACTTGGAGGTGGGGCAAGGAGCCACCTCTATAAGAGCTGACTCTGCTGGCAGTGAGGTTTTGGGGTTTGTTCCTGTAGTAGATGTGTTGTGTGGGGACTCTGGTTGTCAGAAAGGCTTCCTGGCTGCACAGCAAGTGGAGTTCCCAGCATGGTGGGGAGAAAGGTGAGTTCCTCCTACATAATTGGACTCGTGGCCTGGGTAATTCCACCTCCCATGGCTTGGATCCTTGGGCAGCTCGCTGCCTTCTTGGCATCCTATGCAGTGAGTGTGTTAACTTATTCCTCTCTTTGGTGGTGTGGCATCTTGGGTGGCTTGATTTCAGAGCAGAGGGAGGAGTTTGGCTGCTGGTCTGCCTGTTAATGATGATATCTCTCCATCTGAGGCAAGTGGTCAGCAGAAGACCCTGCCCAAAAATCAGTTCCTTGGTGGCAGGGGCAGAGTGGCTTTTGGGAAGGGAGGTTTGGTCTTGGCAGAAGCCCTGGGAGGTCCTTCTGCATCCTTCCTGGAGCTCTTTGATGGCCTCCATCATGCCTGTGGGACACTGCTCTGGTTGTGAATGCCAAGCAGCACAAGGATTTGCCCATCTGAGAGCCAGCCAGTTCTGCATGCACACAAAAGATGAACAAACTGCTCTCAAGCAGACCACTGGCCAACAAAAGGGACCTTTAGAGAGGAGTTGTGGAGCCCCCATGCCTGCTAAACACCAATGAGGAACCACCAGCATGGCTTGAACCACTGGGTGGAGATGGCTGGGTCCTCAGCCCCAAGGTGGGATTTAAAACCCCCAAGGTTGGGTCCCAAAAATGGGGTGAAGTGTGGGTCCCAGCAGGAGAACGTGCTCTTCCCAAACCGTTTTGCTTTGTGTGTTTCCAAAAATTTGCACCTTGAGCATTTTTCACCCCTAATTAGAGATCGTTGTCTTGGGTGCTATGTAACCAGATAGGCTGGGACTTGGGAGACCTGTTTTATAGAACCAACTCTATTTTTAATCTGCAATTAATTAGAAACTGGAGCTGTAAATTTAGGGTTTGCATTTCCACATTACCTTCCATCCCAAAAGGTCTTGGGCAACTGTGTGTCCCACCATGTCCATCCCATACACCCACAGCAGGATGAAGCAGAGGAGCTTTATCCCAGCTTCTGAGGAGCTTTGAGACCTCAGTGACTCCAGGAACATCTCATGAAGGAGTGGACACATGTGTGAACCCAGAACCACAAAGATGCTTAAATTAATGGTTCATCCAGGAGGGTTGGAAAATAACAAAGAACTCAACGTGTTTAAAGAGCCAGTGTAAGGAACAGCTAATTATTAATGGCATCATTAAATCCTCGGGCTGAACAATTAGATCCAGCAAGCAATTCCTTCTGATAAGGGCATCAGCCATCAAACTGTGCCAGGGCAATTTGCAACCTCCCTTCTCCCCCCCTCCCTCCAGTTCTTTTGCAGTTCCCAGCTGGAATTGGGATTTTGGAACAAAAAGGGCTGAGGGTTTTTTAGGGGAAAGCTCTTGCAAGCTGCCAGGGAGCAGAAGCACCGTGGTCTTTGGTGGTTTTCATGTTGCACCTCGTTGTATAACATCAAATGTTTGTCCATGGGGTGCTCCAGCCCAGCTTTGACCTTCTCTACATCCTCAAGGTGGCCACAAATTTATGGGAAGGCAACCTGATAGATGGTCTGCCCTGAGCTGTGGTCAGGATCCTGGTGACTCCAATGGTTGTGTGAGAAAGGCAGAAGCTTGAGCCCCAAACCAACATCAGAAAAGCTCCAATGTGGACTTCTGGGATAAGGCTCAGGAATAAAAGAAAGAAGTTGGGTGCCTACAGCAGCAGCATCTTAAATACTCTGCATCATTCATGCTGGCTGCTGGCAGAGCCCCCCTGGGAGAGCACGGCTGGCTTCAGTGCTGCAGGAGGAAACCAGGAGCTTGGAAGCACATCTGCAAGGAGAAGGGGCTGCGTTGGGTTTGTCTTCATCTCTGGAAGAGGATAGGAAGAGATCTGCAGTGCCCAGGGGCTGCTCTGCCCAGAAATAACCTCATTCCCAAAGGGTGAGATCCCTGCTGAGTGGCAGAGGGTAAAAGGGTGGCTGGGGAAGCAAGGAAGACCAAGAGTCCTAGTGGTTATCACCCTTCTTGGATGGTCCTCTGCTCTCCAGCAGTCCCTGCCTTGGACTGTCCCCTCCTACAGCCTGCTGGAGGGGTTCAAACCCTCTGAGTCCTGCCAGGGGCCCCCAAAATACTGATACCACCACACAAGGGGTTTGTTCAATGTCACAGAGGGTTTCTAGCCAGCCAGGAGCAGCTGGTGAAGTGTTTACCCTTCATTCCTGTCTATCCTTCAATAGTTGTCCTTTTTTTATCCCAAACTCTGCTCCGTTCCCTGTGATTCAGGGAATTTATTTTCATTTCTCTTCACTTCCCAGGAAATTTGTGGCTTTTCTGTGCTCTCCTCCAAAGTCAATAGGACACGAGGCCCATTTCCCCCCAGATACTTCAGTCTTGGACATCAGTGAGAGCACTTTGAAGTTTCCACATGCCAGGGGCAGAGCTTGGCTCACCCTGAGCAGAACCTTGGGGCTGGAAATCAGGTCTTCTTTCTGCTGTGTGATGCTGGCAAGCTCAGGTGCCCCCTCTTTGTGCAGTTATCCTCCTCCCCAGTGACTGCTCGTGGTGTTTGATGCCCTCTGAGGGGATGCCCAGCTGCTGCAAGGTCACACAACCCATCCTGTCCCCAGCCAGGAGCTTCTTCCTTGTCTTGGTGGTGGTGCAAAAGGACCAGGGATGGTTGGGACACATCTCCTGCCAAGGAAACCAACATCTCAGCTTCTCCTCTCTAGTTATTTTCCACAAATGCTTCAGCTTTGCTCGAGCAGCAGGAAGCCATTAATTACCCAGTGACAGTATTCCACAAGTGTCTCTTAATTGAATGCCATTATCCCTTAATTAATTAAATACCAATTAATTACCAGGAACATTGCATGACATGCTACAAATGCCATCAGCTAGTTGAGACAGAATTATTTAAAACCTGGTGAGCGTGGCCCAAATATTAATGATCAGGAATTGTCCAGCCAAGGAGCCAATAATCTTGGTGTCATTTCCCTCCAGGTGGGTTGAGGGGTGCTGGGGGTGATCCCCCCCTCTCAAATTCACATCCCTCCAGGAAATCTGGAGGGGCTTTTGCTCCTCAAGGAGGCAGAAGCCCAGGCAGGCATGGTCTCAGCTGTTTGAATCCATCTTTTTGGGTGGATTCAAAGCTGGTCCAGAAGGTCCTGGTAGCTCAGGGGTGCAGCCACTGGTGCTGAGTTAGAGGAAATGAATTATTTTATGGGCACACAATGGTGAAATCAGTGTTTGCCTCATTTAGTTGTGAACTATTTCTGTGTAGCAGCATTTTCATAAGCAGGAAAATGCCAAATTTTGACTTATTCTGATTTATTTTTAAAAACAATAAATCCGTGCTGGGTGAGTGGTTGGATTTGATGACCTCAAAGGTCTTTTCCAAGCAGAGCTACTCCATGATTCCATGTTTCTGTGCTCCCAGCCACGCAGGAGTTAAAGCCTGGTGAGACTGAATCCTCCACCAGCCAAGCAGAGATAATAACCTTCCTCAGACAAGTGCTTAATGGCTGCAGGGGAGGATTGGAAATGGATTATATTTGTATTTTAAACTGGCAGTAAAGCCAGGAGGGGATCCAGAGAGGGGAAACAAAGGCACACACACGGATTGAAAAGGCAGAAAAAGGAACAGCCTTCCAAAATTCCCCTCCCCCTGGATAAATTCCTGCTCCTAAAGGTTGCCACCAAACCCCTTCCACCTGACCCAAGCT
Source organism: Merops nubicus (assembly GCF_000691845.1). Classification (NCBI taxonomy): domain Eukaryota; kingdom Metazoa; phylum Chordata; class Aves; order Coraciiformes; family Meropidae; genus Merops; species Merops nubicus. The sequence goes on from NW_008626263.1 coordinate 8,812, forward strand.
CCTGGGCTCTTATCCCAGGAGCCCAGCCAAGGTTGGAGACCCACAGCCAAGATCTTCCTTGTAGGATTGCTTATAAACTCACTCTGCCCCTTTCTCCAGGCGTCAGGAAGAGCTGCTGCCAGCAGGAAAATCAACCCCTTTCAAGAAAAGATTGGGGCTGGGACTCAGGGAGAGTTATTTCTACCTTGGAGGGTTTTATCCACCTCAGGGGATGCTGTTCCCGGGCAGGTTGGCATGAGCCCACGGCCGTGGTGTCCTCCTGGGTTTGGGAAGAGGATTTAGCTCCACCAGCAACTTGCTTGCACGTGGCAGAGGTTCACAAACCAGAATTTTCCATTTTAACACAGAGTTTTGGGAATGCCCTTGGGAGAACGTTGTAGCAGAACCGCTCGGCTCTCCAAAAGCAGCGAGGAAGTTCTTCAGGATGTCCTAAAAATTCGGGCACATCTTTCATCCTTCCCCACAGGAGTCTTCCCAGGCTTCCCAACAAGCCTCACGCACACTGAGGATGCAATAAATTGTGTTGCCCACAGAGATGGGGAGAAGGAAACAAGCTGCTGAGCACAGCCAGGCACTGGTGATGGGCAAACGTGGCTTCAAACCTCCACCATGAGTAAGTTCATGCCAGGAACCTCCCAGATCTTCTTCCCATCCCTCTACCATGAGTAAGTTCATGCCAGGAACCTCCCAGATCTTCTTCCCATCCCAAAAGTACCCAAAAGCCACTGTCAATGCTCTCCCCACTGGTGCTGCCTGAGCCACAACCCCAGCTGGGATGTTTTAAGGGAGGTGAAATATCTAGGACTCAGGAAACTTGAAATTGCTTTATTTTAACTTCAAAAAAACCAGAGTATCTGATCAAAATAGCTCCTAGGGCAGCCAGCAAGGAGAAAAGAAGCCTGCTCTGGTTTAATGCATCCAGTGATTTAATTGATGTAACGATCCTGATGTTCTGCTAAGGAAACATTGCAGCCCGAGTTATGTCAAATATTCTCCTTTTTTTTTTGTCCTCTTCTGCAATTAATATGATTTATGTCTGTTTTCCAAGTACTGGGAGATTAAAATCTGGATCAATGAACTTTCAGGAAGCCATAAATCAGAGAAGACTCTCCTCTTAAAAGGGAAAACCCAGAGTTGACCCACTTGGGGGTGACCTGGGCAGGCAGAGAGGCTGCTGGGGCTGCACCAGAGGGTCTCTTCTGCAGGACAGGAGAGCTTGGTGGGAATCTTAGGCTGGACCAAGGAGGTGGAAGGGGAAGAGAAGCTTCTTTCCTTTCCCATGGTTGGAGTTTCCTTTGGGTTTGGTGCCAGCCGTGGGCACCTTGCAGGCAGCAGGGGGAAGCCCCAGGTGGCCAGTGCTGCTGTGGGCAGCTTGCCTTCAGGAGTGATGGGTGGGTCTCATAAGCAGGGAGGAAGGAGATGTATCATCTTCTGCTTGGAAGAGACTAAATCACTTCATTCCAATTATATTAACACCCAGAAAACCCATAAGGGACTTTGCCTACATCAGGAAAACTTATTATAGCCTATAACTAACCCCCATTAGTTACAGGCAGCAGCAGCCCCAACGCTGCAGGGAAATTAAGCTGTTTGTTTAATGCTTTTTCCATGGTCTCTTATTGGAGATAAACAGCTTTGATCTCCTGGGACTCGCCTCACCAGGCCATGGCCAACGCTTTCATCTCTTTCCATGGAGGGATTTATCTCCATCTCATTCCAAAAAACTCCCCACCTTCTCCCCACAGAACGAGCATCACCAGAGCCTGACGTGCTGGTGCAGCGTGGAGGAGCCACTGCTGGTGCTCAGCCTTGGAGCCCCAACCCAAGGGGACCTCCAAGGATGTTGCTTCTGCCAGTCCTGGGGGGTCCCCAAGACCTGCAGAGCTCAGCAGGCTTGGCCAAAGACCTCACAGGTAGCTGGCCACGTTGCTGAGGACCAGTGGAGGTCCTGGCTCCTGGTGAAGTCTCATTATTTTCCTGGTTAATGCTCTATAAGTTTGCAGCAATCCTGTATCACCCATAGGAAAGGGGGGAAAAAAGACAAATTAGAGTGAGGAGGTGCAGTGGGACCCACGGGCTGTTTAACATGCAGGGACAGCCACATGCTGTAGCTGCTGTGTAATTAAATCAAGCTTGCTCAGTAGATGAGAAAGTGTTTCTTCAGCAGCTGCTTGGCCTTCAGAAAACTTGCCCAGGAGTTTTCTGCAGGAGGGTTTCCCACTGGAGAGGCAGGAAGGCAGGAGAAATGAGAACATCTTGCAGGAACTGCTTCATAAAGAGTCATAGAATAGTTTGGGTTGGAAGGGACCTTAAGGATCATCTCATTCCAACAGCCATGGGCAGGGACACCTCCTGCTAGACCAGGTTGCTCCAAGCCCCATCCAACCTGATCTTGAGCACCTCCAGGGCTGGAGCATCCACAGCTTCCCTGGGCAACCCGTGCCAGGGTCTCACCACCCTCAGAGTGAAGATCTTCATCCTAATTTCTAATCTAAATCTCCCCATTTCCAGTCTGAACCCACTGCCCCTTGTCCTCAGGCAGCTCCACACCACCACATCTCCTCTTCCCAGCACTGTTCTCATCCAAGCTCCTGCTCCTAGGAGCTTGGATGCTCCCAGGGCTTGCTCCCAGGTTCTCAGAAGAAGCAAGATGACTGAAAAGCAGCAAAGGTTTGGGTTTGTCCATCCAAGTGTCCCCGTGCAGGTCTGGCAGTGGTCGTTAGAGCTTGGGAAGGAGGGAGGGGGATGGTGGTGGTTAAAGATTTACTGTGCAAGCGTTTTCTCTGCTGAGCACCAGGAGAAAGGCAGGACCTCATAAACCTCAGCAGACCAACCTGCCTGTAAAATCAGATGAAAAAGGCAGAGCCCGGGTGGGAGGAGGCAGCTGGTGAGCTCAGGGGGTTGGCAGGTTGGCAACACAGCCCCTCCTGCCTGGCGTGTGTCATGAATCAACCAGACACTGTGAAATCCAAGTGTCCAGCTGACCCTCTGGTACTGAGCACGATGGGGTGGGGTGGTTGCCACCTACCAGCCCTTTCCCCCCTGTTTTTTTCTTCTCTTCTGTGAGAGGAGTGGGACAGCAGCAGGGTTCTGGAGTAGCTGAGGTGTTGAGCATGAGGACACGAGTCTCACAGGGCACCCAACACCCCCATCCTCACATGACCCACCTTGTACACCTTCAGCCTGATGCTAGGTTCTCCTCCAGATGCCCTCAAAAGGAAGAAAATCCAAAAGTTCTTCAACCCTTTATGGTTTCCAGGCTTTGGATGGGTCAGCTGCATGTCCTACAGCCCAGACCACAGTCAGATGTCCCTCTTGGCTTTGAGCCTGGTCCACAGGCAGAGGAACACCCAGTGCATGAACAAAAAGGTGGTGAACCAAGGAGCTGGGTGCCTCTTCTTCTGGGGAAGGTGTGCTCCTTGGTGCTCCTCGTTGCCTATTTTCACACACTGCTCTTTGGAAGCACTGCCAAGTAAAAGGTGCAGAATGAAGAGTCTGGGATGCACAGATTGACCCTCAGCCTCATGAGGGAGGAGAACATCTGCTCACCTCAGGTACCCTGACGCAAGCTGGAGGTGGCCTTTGGTTTGCTGAAGTAGCCATAGCCTGCTGAAGCTCTTGAGATGTCAACAGACCCACAAAATATCTCTGCTGGCCACCAGCACCTCAGGTCCAGCCAACTCAGAGGTGGTTTATGGACTCACCTCCCAGCAGACGACCATGGTGGAAGAGTCCAGAAGACAGCTGCACTGCTAAATCATGGAGATGATGGGACAAGCTCTGCAGAACTCAAGCTTCCATCAGCAGAGATGGGTTTTGGTGATCTGGAAAAGCTCTTCTACCTCCCTGCTGGCCCTCGTGCCAGATCTCAAGCCAGGACAGGATGTGCTGGTAGGGAAGCAGGCCACAAACCACATGTACATCAACTTCTCCTTCGCTGAAAACAAATTTATCTTTCTGAGGAGTAAATATTGGCCGTGGCTTCACCTCAATCAATATTTACTCCGTGGGTCAGTCATCATGATAATCACCTGGAGGGAAGGCAGTGAATGTGCAGCTGCTGCTTCTGTTCCTACTTCCTTCTTTTTTTCTTGGGGGCAAAGTTCCTGGTTGCAGAGAGTTGCGTGGTGGTGTGTCAACAGAACCTCCAAGTCTTCCTGAAATGCCTTTAGAGGGACACACTCTCCTACTGAAATGCAACTTTTATCCAAAGGTGGGACCCACGCACAGGTTCTCTTGAATTTTTAATCTTTTTTTTTCAAGACAGCTGAAAATTCCTCTTCAAATTTCATGACCTGAAGGTTTTGTTCCAAGCCCAGTGTTTGCTGGAGGGTGAGGGACAACGCTGGTCCCCAGAGATGGATGAGCTACAAAAAAAAGGACTGGAGAGACCACGCTGAGCAGTTAAACCTGTACAGGGTGTTTGTTTTCAGCCATTTAAAGTGATATTGGACTTTTTTTACAACTCTCTTTTAAGAACAACAGGATTTATTCTTGGTTGTACCTCTGATGGCTTTTTTTTCAGTCGCTTGGGGTCACTCCTTTGGCTTTGGTGGGATGTTAATGGGAGAAGAACCCATAAAGGAGCTCAGGGGCAACCTCCTGAGGTGCCAGCTCGCCAAAAATGAGAAACCAGAATGCAGACAGAAGCAATAAAGAGCTGCCTGCTTGGCAGGAGAACTGAGAGCAGGAGTCCAAGCATTTCCTGAAATAAACCCACCAAGAGCTGGATCTTTGAGCCCTGCAACCACCGGGCTCAAAGATGGGTAGAAAGATGGAATTTCTTTTATTTTTCGGGGGTTATTTTTGAGATAAAAGATGAATTCTCAAAACTTTGTGCAAAACAAACTCTAAACCTCTTTGGAAAATCATCACAGAACCCTTTAGGTTGGAAGAGACCCCCAAGATGATCCAGTCCAACCATCAAGCCAACGCCACTAAGTCCTCTGCTAAAACAGAATCAGAAAATGTTGAACCAGAGGCTCTCTGATGGTGAGTCCTGAACACAGACTGTGCTGAAGGGAGCCCTGAGGGTGCCAGGGAGGTGGGCAGGAGCCAGGAGCCTGGCTCTGCTCTCAGCTTTCTGGCAGGCTGGTGCCGTGGCAAAGACACCGAGCAGATGGTGGGAGCAGGAACAGAAGAGGAGCCCCGCTGAGAAACCTTTGGGCAGATGGGAAAAAAGGCACAGAGGGGCTCCTGGAGGAGAAGAGAGGTGGTTTTTCTCCAGGAATGACCCAGGTAGAGGAAAAAGCTGCTCAGGGCTTGAGCTTCAGGAGGGCTGGTGTGGATGATCTTGGCAGATGCAAGCTCCCAGTGGTGGCCAACGGCAGCTGGAGGAGCAGAGCTGGGCAGAAGGGGTACCTGGATTGGGCAAATCACTGCTGCATGGGTTCTGGAGGCACGGGGCAGCAATGGGGCAGTCTGGACCCTAAAACCACCCAGAATTTGGGCTGAAACAGCCAAGGCTCCCACCACCCAGAGGCCTTGGGCAAAGCCATAGCATGGGAAGGACACGACGCGCTGCCGGGCATGGGACCTTCAGCCCAGCTGGGAACTTTGTTGGGAGAGGTGTGATTCCCCCCCAGCTCACCAGGGCTCAGATTTAAGTCTGTGTCCTCATTCTGTCCCCCCTCACTGCTGGAGGAGGGGTTTCCAGCCCACTCCATCTGGAAAAGCTGAGAGATGAATTCAGCCCAGAAGGAGTTTCTTGGCTGCTTTTTTTTTTGAACTCCCCAGCTGGGTTGAGCTTGAGCTTCATGATGTCACTTTGAGCTTCATGATGTCACTTTGTGCTTCATTATGTCACCTTGGGCTTCCTGAAAGATGAAAATAGTGCAGTGACAAAGCCCCCCTGAAGAGACAAGAAGCCCCTGGGCTCCCACATCCAGCCTAAGCTCACGGGGAGACCACTGAGATGAAGATGGTCCTTGGGGCTTCCCAGGAACAGCTCTTCCCTGTTTTCCTTCTGCTGAAAGAAGCTGTCAACCCCCAGGAATAACTTGGGTGGGTGTCTGTGCAGGGAGAGGTGGCTCTTGCAAGACTTTCCTGCCTCTGAGACCTCCCTGTGCATGGCATGGGGCCAGGCTGTGCCAGCAGCTCTGTCTTCCTCAGGCTTTGCCCAAGGGGATGGAGAACGTTAATGTGGTGCTGGAAACCTCATGTTCTTGTCAACCCCCAGTGATTAGTGGTCCTGGATTAATAGATTCTGCTCGACTTAAAGCCAGATCAATAGTTTTCATTCACTCTTTTTTTTTGGGCCCGTTCCCTGGAGCTGAGGCTCTAAGTGAGGGCTGCTGGAGATGGATTGCAGGAGGTGCAGTTCTGTATGGAAATGAGCTTCCCAAGGAGACCAAACGTTGGGAGAGCAGCTCCTGCCTGAGCAGGGCCACGTGTTATTGCAGGGCTGAGAAGAATGCCTGACCTCCTTCAGCAACTGGAGGAGTTTTGGGGGGCTCCAGTAAGTCTCCGGGGCTAAAAGAACGTGGATGGCTGTTCACAAGCAGGAGTTGTTCAATCCCCCTGCCCAGAGCTAAACCTGGGGAAGGTTGGGTGAGATCAGCAGGGTTCTGATGTTGTCCATCCCCTCTCATCCATTTTAGACTCAGACTTTCACCCTGAGACCCTCAGCTCACTGCAGCAGCCCTGGAGCACAGGGAGATGTTTGGCTTCTCCTGCAGCTTGGTGCTAAGCTGCTGGGCCACGTGCCATCCTCTGCACCTCAAATCCCAAGATTCAACCCCCTAGCAAAGAGGGTTCTTGTGTTCCTGGTGTTCTCCAGGCAGGAATGACCCCAGGATGATGGGTTCTCCATCAAGGCAAGGCTGAGACCCTTCTTTTCCAAGCAGGAGATGCTAATCCTTGTTGTCTAATGACACCAAATGACTGCTGGGTGGCTCCCCACCAGCACTTCTCCTTGTGACCTGAGAACAGGCCACCAAATCTGACCCAAATGTTCCTTCTCAGAAGTGCAGGAGTTCGTGCCTGGCAGCACTTTGCCCTCCTTGCTCCCTTCTATAGCCCCATCCTGCCTTTCAATGTCTGGGGCCAGCTCATTGCCAGGGTCCCCAGGGTCCTGCTTGGTGCTCCAGTGGCTCCCCTGTGCACAGATAACCCTGTGATTTTATCAGAACGTGGGTGATATGGGGATAAATTAGAGAATTATTGGCTTGGGACGTGTCCAGTGCTGTCAAAGCTGGAGGGAAGGTGTGGCCTGGGGTTAACTGGTGTTCCTGGAAGCTATTAAACTTGAACTGGTAGCTGTTGGGTGGCATGTTGTGATTAGAGCTCTGCTCTCTTGGGGAGAGAGGGATCTGTCAAGTGCTGATAGATTTTATAAATTCCAGAGCTGCTTCTGCTTCAGTGTAAAGCAACCACGTAGAGATTCACCTGCAGGAACCAGCTCCACCAGCTCCACCAGCACTGGAGGTGCAGGTGGATGGAGAAAGGCTGCTGGGCACGACTCCCTGTGCCAGGCAGAAGGTGGGGGGGCACAGTGCAGGGGGACAATTCTCAGGGAAAAAATTGAGGTTTTTAGAGAATGAGAGGTGCCAGCAGCAGCAGGAAGGGGAGAGGAGGGGCTGAGATGCTCCTGGAGCAGAGCCGAGCTGGGTGAGGACTCTGCATCACTCCTGGGGAGTCATAAATGTCACTGTGGGAGCCGCAGTCCCTGATGGATGGAGCTCCCCTCCCTCCTGCCCAGCCACCTTCCCCCCCTGCTCACCAAAGCTCCTGGCAAAGCACGGGCTGGATGCCACCCAAAGCACCCCCTGAGCTGGGTCCTGCTTGCCTGAGTGCTGGACAAAGCTCTGGTGGGTACCCAGAGTGACCTCCACCACCCCCCTGCCTCCTCCCCAGCAAGGACAAGCCCTAATTCCTGCCTGTATCAAATAATTCAGTCTTTATTACACCAGCAGCATCCTAAAAGGCGTGAGCAGCACCTTGTGGCTCTGTGCTGGACCAGGAGCCACTGGAGACTGCACCACAAAGCTCTGGATCTTCTCAGGGGGTGGGTTTATCAGTGAGGCAGATCGGTCCCTGCTCCAGGGGGGTTTCATTTGTCCCTGCCCCTCTTTTGGGGGCTGTTCTTGCTGAGTAGCCCTGCTGGGGGAGGCTGGGGGAGCTCTGCAGGCACCATCCTGGCTCAGCAGCCCCTGCAGTGCA
>NW_008626263.1:16997-24809 GCF_000691845.1 Merops nubicus
CCGTTCCCTCCCTCAGATGGACCTTCCCCCCCCCTCCCTTTTTTTTTTTTAATATGCAATCTCCAAGTTAGGTCTTGAGAAATATTAGGGCAGTGACTGTGTTGGTGATTCAACTTCAAGGCAGTGAAGGTTCTAACTGGTGTTGTAGGGACCCTGCTGCTCTGAGGGAGCTGCCCGAGTCCTGATGTGATGCCAGAAGCTTCTCCTGGCAGATGTGCCAGCAGTTGGATGGTGGAGGTGCCATAGGGGATGAGTCCTGAATAGTTTGGGTTGGAAGAGCCTTCTAAGATCAAGTCCAAGTGTCCCCCCAGCCCTGCCAGGTCCCCACTGCCCTGTGTCCCTCACCCCACATCTCCACAGCTTGGGAACCCCTCCAGGGGTGGGGACTCCACCACTGCCCTGGGCAGCCTGGCACAGCCCTGGGCAACCCTCCAGGGCAAGAAATTGTTCCTCAGGGCCAACCTCAACCTCCCCTGGGGCAACTTGAGGCTGTTTTCTCTTGTCCTATCACTTGTTCACTAGGAACAGAGCCTGACCCCAAGCCCCACTTGGCTCAGATCTCCTCTTGGGGAGCCCGAAGGTCTCCCCTGAGCCTCCTTTGCTCCAGGCTCAGCACCCCCAGCTCCCTCAGCTGCTCCTCCCCACACTTGGGCTCTAGACCCTTCCCCAGCTGCACTGTGCTGAGCAATGCTGGTCTGCAGACTTGGGTTCTAGACTTTTCCCCAGCTTTGTTGCCCTTCTCTGGACATTCCTGCCTAGCCAAGTGGCCTGTCCAGCTGAATCTCACAAGAGTCCCATGGTGGAGCCCCCACCACTTCCCTGGAGAGATTATTCCAGTGGCTGATTGTCCTTGGTGTGAAAACTGTCCCTGTTGTGAGGAGTCAGAATCTCCCTGGCTGCAACTTGCACCCATCACCCCTCATCTTTGCCACGTGATTCCTTATAAAAAGGGATTCTCCACCTTTTTTCATCTATTTTTTTGTCCCAAAACCACCCAAAAAACCCCACCCTGTGGATCAGCCCAAAGCAAAGCTCCTTTAAAAGCATCCCAGGAGCTCCTAGGGCTGTAGGAAAAGAGAGGGGTGGGCAGGACTGGGGCAAGGGTGGGGGAACACAAGGGGTTGCTTTGCCCTCTCCACCTCAACCAGCAGATCCTCCTTGTCAGCTGCTTCCTGAAGCACCATCCGTGGAGCAGCACAGCTCTGGGAAACGGGGCTCCCAGCCCAGGGGGGTCCAAGTGGAGCAGAAGATGAAGCAGAGGGATGGCCACTGACCCCACAGACCTTCTGTTCCAGAGGCTGAGCTCAGCAGGTGATGGGTGGCTTGCTGGGCACTGCTGAGGAGAAGCAGGGGGTGGAGATGATTTCCATGCCCCTGCGAGGAGCTCGCCAGCATCTGAGAGGTTGGGGGTGGGGTTGGGAGCTTGGTTATTTATTTCTTGCTTTCTTCCTCTCCACAAATCTAAAACCAACTCGACTGGAAGCAGGAGCAGATCGAGGCTGGGGCAGGCTCCCAGCTCCTCTGAAGAGCAGCAGGGGTAGGTGGCAGGTCTGGATGCCAAAGCAGCCTGGTGGGGTTGGCATTTCACTTCCAGGTCACCCCCATCTGCTGCAGCTTTGGCTGCCCACACCCCTTCCTCCTGCCTGCTGGGATGAAGGCTTCCAGGCAGGCTTTGATCTCAAAACACTGCAAGCTGAAGCCTCCAGAGTCTCCTCTTGAATCTGAAGCTCTCCAAGGGGTAAGATCTGCCATGGACACCCTTCTGCAGGAGACCACAGCATCCCAAAGCTCTGTTCACACCAAGGGTCCCCAGACCACTCCCCACCCAGCTCCTCAGGGAAGCCTCCAGAGATAAACTCACCCAGGAGTGAGTCGTGGACTTCCTCGTGATGGATCTGGAGCTCAGGGAAGGGACCAAGTGGGAATATTGTCTTTTCTCCTGCATTTCTGAGCTTTTCTGGGACTTTGGACAATAATTTGCATTTTAGGGTTTGATGGGACGTCCCTGGCTGCTACATCTGCCCTTGGCTCCTGAAATTAGGCTTAGCATGGGCTCTACTGTCATTGCTCTTCCCCTGGTGAAACGGGGACCCAGGGATGTGACCCTTTGAGCTGACAGGGGTGTGACAAACCCTGGGTGGTGTCTCCTCCAGCAAGCTCCAGGAGAAGACTGTTAGAGACACAAAAAACCCTGGGGCTTACCCCAAGACCTGAGGCTGAACCCCTTGGCAAGCATGGCTAAAGAATCCTTCTGCCACTTTCCCCCTGATAAAAGGGTCTGAGGAAGGGTCTTGCTCCTTTGTAGAAGGTCCTGGCCACCTCTAGAAATAGCAAAGCACCTTCTGAGGGGCTTGTGCTCAGTGGCCTCCTCGTGCCACAGCTCTGGGACATTTCAAGGCTGCTTCACTACGTGCCTTGAACCCCTCGTTAGGTTTTTGTGGTCTCAATCAGTAAAATCCTTCCCACGAGGTGACCTTTGGGGCTGAGATGGTGGTGGAGGTGCCCCAGGAGGATGACAGGGTGGCTGCAGAGCCCTGTGCCACTGCCTCCTGCAGGGACTCAGGATGCTGAAGATCATAGAGTCATAGGATTGGTTTGGTTGGAAAAGATCTCTTAAAATCATCCCCCAGCCCTGCCAGGTCCCCACTGCCCCGTGTCCCTCACCCCACATCTCCACGGCTTGGGAACCCCTCCAGGGGTGGGGACTCCACCACTGCCCTGGGCAACCCTCAAGGGCAAGAAATTGTTCCTCAGCTCCAACCTCAACCTCTCCTGGTGAAGAGCTCCAGAAGCCAAGATATTTAGACCCCTCGTTCCCTTGGCAGATGTTGATGGCAGGAGCTTCAGGTTCAGAAGCAAGTCGATGGGTTCAGATGTTGTTTCCCTCCTCCACCCCCAGCAGCCCTCGATGACGCTCGTAGCTCATCAGAAGTGATTTTGGCTTCTCCCTGTCCATGACAAACAACCCCTCAAAGTCCAGGGACTTGAGCCACAGCCAGGAGCCTCTCTGAGAGGTGGAACCATTGCATCACCTCTTCCCTCAGGACTCTCAAAGCCTGAATGCCAAGACTGCAGCCACATTTTTTGGCAGATTCCTAAATAACTCCCCAGCAACTCTCCCTGTCCCTCCTCAGCTCTGTGATTTGTTCTGGGTCTCAGTGCAGCTTCCTCAGGAGACGTTGAGATGAATCTAATAAATATAAATATGACCTTGACGATTCCTCCACCAGTGGAGGCTGGAAAGAGAGGGAGAACAAGAACATTTCACTTCTCAGGAGCACAGAGGACACGCTGCTGCAAAGGCACAGTGGCAACCATGGGGTTTGGGTGGGAAAGGTCTCCGTGGTCTCCTGGCCAGCCACCAGTGAGGGTCACTTGTTCTGCTGCAGGCTGGGGGTGTCCCATACACCCCTCCTGATGGTGGATCCCACCAAGCCACCCCTTAGCAGCAGTGCAGGGGAGCTGGATGTGGCCACAGGATGTAGAGACAATGGGAGAACCATGGGGACTGGCCAAAGAGTCATAGAATGGGTGGGAAGGGACCTTAAAGATCATCTGGTTCCAACCCCCTGCCATGGGCAAGGACATCTCCCAGTAGAGCAGGTTGCTCAGTGGCCCCACCCAACCTCATCTTAAACACCTCCAGTGTTGGGCCATCTACAAGCTCTCTGGGCAACCTGTGCCAGGGTCTCACCACCCTCAGAGTGAAGAACTTCTAATTTCTAATCCAAATCTCCCCTCTTCCACTTTGAATCCATCCCCCCTCCTCCCATCACTACAAGCCCTTGGGACAAGTGCTCCCCAGCTTTCCTGGAGGTCCTCTTCAGACACTAAAAGGCCCAAAAAAGGTCTCCCTGGAGCTTTCTCTTCTCTAGATAAACCCCAACTCAGTCTGTCCTCAGAGATGAGGTGTTCCAGCTCTCTGATGCTCTTCACGACCTTCTTTTTGGGGCCACCCCAACAGGTCCAAGTCCTTTTTGTACTGGGGGCTCCAGAGCTGGACCCAGCACTCCAGTTCACCCCCATTCCATGGAGACCTGCAGCTAAACTGGGGCTTATAAGAAGCCCCCAGGCTTCTGCCAGCTCCTGGGAGCAGGAGGGGTCTGTTGTGGCCCTGTGGGAAGAGCTGCTGGGCTGGGGATGTTGACAGCTACAGTCCTCCACCAAAAAAAAACAACCCAAAAACTAAATCCATTCAGAACATGCAAAATATTTGGGGTTTTTTGGGCCTTTTGACATCTGCCAGACTTCAAGGCAGCCTCAGATAGAAACCCAGAGGTGTTTCTGTAAGAGTGGAGGCTTTGATGAGTTTTAAAGAGTTATTTCTGGAGGGTGAAGTGTTCCAGCCTGAGCTTGTCCCCCCTCCAGCCTCTCCACAGCTCCACAGCCTGCCAGGCTGGGTTGCTCTCCCCCATGGCTCTGGTCATTAATACCAGCAGGGAGGTAGGACACAGATATTAGGACTTGATGATGATTAATGGCTCTAATAGGATTCTACCAGCCAGTCCCTTTGGGTTCCTCACTGTGGCTTTTGGAGCGTGGCAAAAGTCAAGAAAACTCTGATATAAAGACCACGTTAGCTTAAGATCTCAGTGGTGTTAGTGAAAGCTGCTGGCTGAGGCTTCTGTGGACTCCTGCTGCAGCTCATCTCCTCATTTTGGGGGATTGGTGTGTTCCAGGCACTGCCAAATTATTGGGTGTGAGCAGAGCTGCTCCTCCTGGGGTCAGGCAACCAAAGGGCACCTGAGAAGCCAGGTCTGCAAACCAAAAATTCCTCCTTCTGTTGAAACTCTACAGATCTTAAGCTAAAAGAGGGAGGTTCAGCTGAGAGAGAAGGAAGATGTTTGCCATGCTGAGGGTGCTGAGCCCTTGTTGCTGCTTGCCCAGAGGGGTGGTCGCTGCCCCCACCCCTGGAACCATCCCAGGGGAGGTTGGATGGAGCTCTGAGCCCCCTGCTCTAGCTGCAGATGTCCCTGCTCCCTGCAGAGGGGTTGGCCTTGAGCTTTGAAGATCCCTTCCCACCCAAACCATCCCGTGAGTGGCTGATTCTAGGACCCTCCAAAGCCCTTCCCTTCCTCCCCAAGCATTTATTCATCTCATCTAATCATCCCTGGTAATGCTGAACATTAAGTCCTCATGAATTCCCACAGTGCTGCTCTGCTGAGCAGCTCTCCAGTCCTCTGCTGGAGGTAAAACACCTCATTTGATGCCCAGCTCTGGGCTGGGCAGGGCTCTTGCCAAGGGCTGGATGCAGAGCTGTGAGGAGCTCTGTGCCTGCACAGCAGTGCTGTAATGCTGGACCTGTAATGCCGACCAGTTCTGCCTGAGGCATCTGCTGCTTCACCGGTCACGTTGGGAAGGGAGAATTTGGGGTTTTGTGCAGAAAGATCACCCTGGGTGAGGGTTTCTGCAGGAAAAGGATGCCCAGAGCTGTGCTGAGCATGCAGACTGGTGGCCACCTATCCCACAGCAGCTCCTTACTGGGGCCAGAAATGGTCCAAGGGCTGGAAGCCCAGGCTTGGGCAGCCTGGAGAGGAGAAGGCTCCAGCTGGGGAGACCTTCTGGTGGCCTTTCAGTGCTTCAAGGGTCCTATCAGAAAGCTGGGGACAGACTTTTGAGCACAGCCTGTTGCAACTGGGCAAGGGGTGATGGTCTGCAAAGAAACGAGGTCAGCTTGGAGAAAAGAAGGCTCTGTTTATTCACAATGAGGGTGGTGAACCCCTGGACCAGGCTGCCCAAAGAGGTGGTCGCTGCCCCATCCCTGGAACCATCCCAGGGGAGGTTGGATGGAGCTCTGAGCACCCTGCTCTGGCTGGGGATGTCCCTGCTCCCTGCAGGGGGGTTGGACCAGATGACCTTGAAAGGTCCCTTCCCACCCAAACCATCCCATGATTTGGGGCTTCCAGTGGGAGGGAGGTTTGGTGCTGCCCATGAGATGGAGAAGTTTGCTGTGTCTCTGCAGTAAATGTCTGGTAACGTGGTGGAGAGAGGCTCAGGATTCATCTTCTGCCTAGAAGCCAGCCCTTGGCAGGGCTGCCAAGGTCTGAGTTCATCCCTCCTCTCACCGAAACCCAGCCCCTGGGGGGGCAGCACCTCACTTTGAGGAGATCCCACACCAGGCTTTTCTTTCTTGCTCTCAAAGCCAAATCTGCTGTAGAGAAGAGAACCAACAAATCAGCTTTTCCTGAGCTCAGGAGAGGTTTGCTTCTCAGGATAGACCCAACTGTCCTTGCCCTGGGGAGGGGACCTCACCTGGTGTCCCCTTGCCCCGGCTGGAAGGGGCTGTGGGGCAGAGATTGCCCAAAGAGAACGGGGTTATTCTGCCACTGGCCTGGGGTGGGTGAAATTTGGGTGTTGCTGAGGTGTCCCAGGCTTGCCCAGCTCCAGAGGGATTTTCCCAGCCAGCATCCCACTAGATGGCACAGCAGGACAGCCAGGCCACTGCCACCTCCCCTGCTGCCAGGGCTGGGGGTGCAGCCCCCAGACCCCCCCCGACTGCTCCTGCTGCCCCTTTCCTCAGCTGGGAGAAGATCCCAACGTCTTCAGGGAGAGCTCTGAACTCTGCCAGGAGCCTGAGCAAACCTCTGGTGTGGGCATCAGGGCTGCTGTGGGCATCAGGGCTGGTGTGGGCACCACATCGGGGCTGGTGAGGGCATCAGGGCTGATGTGGGCATCACATTGGGGCTGGTGTGGGCATCACATCAGTGCTGGTGTGGGCATCAGGGCTGCTGTGGGCATCACATCAGGACTGGTGTGGGAATCAGGGCTGGTGTGGGCATCAGGGCTCAGGGCTGGTGTGGGCATCACATCAGGGCTGGTGTTGGCATCACATCACTGCTGGTGTGGGCATCAGGGCTGGTGTGGGCATCACATCGTTGCTGGTGTGGGCATCACATCTGGGCTGGTGTTGGCATCACATCAGGGCTGGTGTGGGCAACACGTCACTGCTGGTGTGGGCATCTCATTGCAACTGGTGTGAGCATCACATCGGGGCTGGTGGGGGCATCAGGGCTGGTGTTGGCATAAGCATCACATTGTTGCTGGTGTGAGCATCACATCACTGCTGGTGTGGGCATCTCATTGCAACTGGTGTGAGCATCACATCGGGGCTGGTGGGGGCATCAGGGCTGGTGTTGGCATCTCATCGCAGTTGGTGTGGGCTTCACATCAGTGTAGTGTGGGCATCAGGGCTGGTGTGGGCATCACATCAGTGTGGTGTGGGCATCACACTACTGCTGGTGTGGGCATCACATTGTTGCTGGTGTGGGCATCACATCACTGCTGGTGTGGGCATCACATCACTTTCCAGAGGGTTTTTCCTTCCTGCTCAGGCTGCAGCTTTTGGTGCTGCTGCCCTGGCACTCGTCCGAGCAGCCTCCTGCAGATCCCTGCTCTGAACAGCAGCAGGAGCCCACGGGTCCCACACCCCTGGCACGGTCTGGGGGGGGGAGGGACCTTTCCAGGTCACTAGTGCCACCCCCCTGCAGGGTGCAGGGACATCCCCAGCTCGAGCAGGGGGCTCAGAGCCTCATCCAGCCTCCCCTGGGATGGTTCCAGGGATGGGGCAGCGACCACGCCGTGCTGGCAATGCCACCCTCCCTGTTTGCAGAGGTCATGGCCGAGGCAGCCCCTGGACCCACAACACCCTCCCCACCCTTGCCCCCTCATGTTCTTCCCCAAACATGATGTGAGACCCCTGATAGAGAAGGAGGAGCCAGCAGAAATTCACTGGGGAAAACAAATTGGGTTCACTGGTGTGATGAGTTGTGAGGTCTCTGCTGTGGTTCAGCTGAACCAGTGCCCAAGGAGGAC
>NW_008626264.1:0-12294 GCF_000691845.1 Merops nubicus
AAGCTGATGAAGAGTCTGGGGAACATGGCGTATGACGGGCAGCTGAGGGAACTGGGGTTGTTTAGCCTGGAGAAGAGGAGGCTGAGGGGAGACCTTATTGTGCTCTACAACTACCTAAAAGGAGGTTGTAGTGGGGTGGGTGTGGGTCTCTTCTCCCAAGTAACTAGCATTTGGATGAGAGGAAATGGGGTTAAATTGCACCGGGGGATGTTTAGATTGTATATTAAGAAAAATCTATTTACTGAAAGAGTGGTGAGGCATCGGAACAGTCTGTCCAGGGAGGTGGTGGAGTTATCATCCCTAGAGGTGTTCAAAAAATGTGTAGACATGGTACATTGGAGACAGTTTAGTGGTCAGGGTAATGTTGCACTGTTGGTTGGACTTGGTGATTTCAGAGGTCTTTTCCAACCTTAATTAATAGATTCTATGATAATTGTAGCAACAGAAAAGTGCATGCATCTTGATTGTTCAGAACAAAGAACAATGTAGGCGTTATACGGCAGAGTCAATACTGAGGGTTTCAGTTTTAGAAAGCAAGCTAAACCTTTATTAACTTCATTAGTGTAGCTGCATGCTAGTCAGTCAAAAGCGGGGATTGTCATGGGACAGTGGGAACCATAGTCTGGCAACATTTTGTTTTCTGCTGCATCCTTCTCTACTTTTAACTGCACTTGTTAAGCTGCATACAAAAGCTGGCTCAATTTCGGGTACCCAAGTGCAGGAAAGATGTTGACAACCTGATGCAAGGTCCACCAAGATGGTTAGAGCTGGAGCACTCAGCTGATGAGCAGAGACTGAGAGACCAAGGCTGGTTCAGCCTGAGGCAGAGAGAGATTCGGGACCTAACCGTGGCCCCAGCATCTTTCTAGGGAATAGAGAGGGGAATACATTCAGCAAAAAGATAGTGTTGAGTTCTTTGCAGTGGGACTTAGTGGAAGGATGACAGACAACATACAGGAGTTGAGAAAGAGGGCTTGACTGGATATGAGGAAATGCTTTTTCAACATGAGGGCAGTCAAACAGTGGAACAGACTGTGCTGTCCCCGCCCCCAAGGGTGTTCAAAACTCAACCGGATAAAGCACTGTAATACCCAAGCAGTTGACCCTACTTTGAGCAGGTGGTTGGAATAGACATTGCTCAAGGTCCCTTCCAGGCTGAATGGTTCTGTGGCCCTGTGGTTCTATAAGTGTAAATAAAGATGATGTACATATATTTATCTGCCAAAAAGCGACCAGGATCACCATTTAATTTAACAGCTACCAGCTGACACTTCACTTCTAACAGCTTCAGAGTTTTGGACAATATGCTGCAGTATGGGCCACTGTTCATAACAAATAACTACATCTTCAAAAAATTTCATCATTGTATCATAGTAAGACAACCATAAGGGCATGCATTTTATACTGTGAAATATTGATGGAATGTATGCAACAGGACAAGGATTGTTTTTGCCTTCATGTAGTTGACTATCTTTGATGCTACAATTATTTTTGGCTGGGCCACCTGCCTTATAATTAAACTAAATTTTGTTCTACAAAACCTCAGATTTTAGAGTTACTGAAAAGAAGTAAGCCTTGGTATCACAAGCAAATGCACATGGCTGTCTTTTAGAGACAAATAAACCACACCTACAAATCTTGCATAGTTGTGATGCTGTACAGAATCTTCCTCAAACACAACCAAACTGCATGTACCTTAAAGAGAACATCAAGGTCAGTAAAGACAAAGAAAGGAAGCCAAGGTATAAAAGAATAAACAGATCTTGATAATTCTTCTATGAGACTGACTTTTCTCTCGTTTCTGTGGTTTTAAGATACTGAATGCCCCTGGCACATGACCTTTATCAGGTACATCATGAATCCATTTTGACTTTCTATTTTATTTAAAAGTAGATGTCATCGATTTTATTGACTATATTTCACAGCCAGTGTAGGTGTTCTAATGTAACTTAGCACAAGTGTTACAGTCTTTCAAAATTTGCTCTCTTTTCTAACTACCGACTTGCATAATTCAGAAATAATCAAGCATTCATGTAAAGGCATTTCACAAAGAAAGCTCAAATATAGTCATAAATTTACATACAGGATTTTTTTTCCTCTTGGAAGGAAACAAATAGTGTTACAGTGGTGGATTTAACTTATTCATAATAACCAACAGAATTTTGCATAGGATGAACAAATTTTCCAAATCTAACACATTACAAAAATTGCACTATTTTAAAAATGAAATTGCTGGAGCCTTTAAACAGGAATTTTTTTTGTTAGTAAGTAAGAAGTATTTACTAAAGAAAATGTTACTCTACATGGAGATCAGGAAAAAAACATTTGTATAGTATAACCCACAGAAAAGTGTTTATTTTCAGAAGAAGAAAAGGCTTTGTTTGCTGGGAACACTTGTTTAATATGGATCAAGGTATTATATTGTCTGTACTTGTCACTTACCATGAAGGTCCCAAATTCATTTGGATGGCCCAAGTTTTGCTCTTTCACATGCTAAAATTTCTCTTTTATAGGTGGAAGAAATCCTGCTGATGAATATAATATACATTTCAGAAAATGCCTGAAAAGGTATAAGAAAAGTTTGGAAGTATATACCACATAGAAGTATTCTAGACAAAAGTGAATTGTCTTCCTGAATGGCACTTAGTACTAGATTTGCTCAGGGAGCAGACATCCAAAGGGCTGCCTTCTAAAACAATGATGAATAGCCACTGACCACAAGAGGTGCAAAAGCAGCTAAATGGACGTATGTGTTTATTCTTATAGGTGTGTATGTGCCACAGTTCATAGTTTACTTTACTTTGCTGTCATTCAGGACCTGGCCTTTGTTTCAAATAATTTTGGAGAAATGTTAGAGGCCCCTGACAGCTTCCTACTAGCTGCATGCCCATACGTGAGTGTCTTGTACTGTTTCTGACCTTAGAGTTCTGTGTGTGAGACAGTATATGTTTTGGAAGAAGATATCTGGAAGGTTAGTGGTAGGACAAGAACTTTGGCATTATTTTTTAGATATAGCATACATGTGCTAGGTGTAACTTAAAAGAAAATAGCACAAGGGGTAATGGTTTTAAACTGGAAAAGGATAGAATTAGATTAGAGGTAAGGAGGAAACTCTTTGCTGTGAGGGTGATGAAGCAGTGTAACAGGTTGCCAAAAGAAGCTGTGGATGTCCCCTCCCTGGAAGAACCCAAGACCAGCTTGGATGGGTCTTTGAGCTACCTGATCGAAATAGGTAATCTTTAAGGTCCATTCCAACCTAAACCATTCTATGATTCTTTAAAAATAAATAAATAAATAAATAAATGAAAGCAACCCAACCTAAACAAATATAAAAAAACCCAAAGAGTACCTTCCCCAAAGAGCTTATGGTTCAAACATAAGACAGATTTAAGAAATGCAGGGAAGTAGGAGGTAAAAGGAAAATGATGAGTATTAGGTGCAAGTAACATTGTGGGGTTTTACATTAACTTCCTTCATTAGCAATAGCTAAATATGTAAAATATAAAGAAGATTTAGAATACTGCCATTGCTTACTAAAGCCTAGAAAAAGGAAGTTATTGTTAAGACCTTTTCAATTCTCTTTTCCATAAAGTATTTGTTGTAAAGTTGGATTATTATGAGGTTGAGTGAGACATGAAGTAAAATTAAGAAATGAGAGAGAAAAGGTTTAAATAATAAGTACAGAGAATAATAAAATGTTTAAGAGGAAAAGGATAAAAAAGAGCTGTGGGACAGCTAGGGAGAGAATACATGGAGAAAAAGGTGAGCATAAAATACCTTTTGTGGCTGGAGTTCACTGGACTATATGTCTTCCACAATGTTTGCTAAGAATTGTTTCTGAAGCAGGATTTACAGTGTTATCCTGTGAGAGTTTTAGCTCCACAACCTGGTATCTTCCTGTATCAGGGAGCTTGCAGGAATTTAAGGGTTACAGTTGGACCATACTAATAAAATAGTACATTTAATACTACTACTACTAATAATAATGATAATGATGCTGATGACGAATGTAATGAGAGCACGTCATTATTCCTGGCCATATTACAGATCTGAGGTGGCATACTTGTTGTCAAGGTCTATTGCATTCTGCTAAGGTAACCTCCCTACAGCACATTTAGCTAACAGTGAAAAACTGCATGTTGGAAAGCAAATACAATGCTCGTCATTGTTGGTAGAAGACACAGCTGTAGCTTCCCACTTATTAGGCTGAAAATGTATCCTGTACTGTATTGCTTTGGGCTTTGTCAGCATACACAGTGTGCATCTTTGACACAACACAGGCTGATCTAACGAGACACAATGTGACCCATGTAACAAATGGCACTAAAAAGAGATTTGCTTCTTTAATGGATAAAACCATACAATTCCTTTGACAACATCATTTGCAGCTGCCCTTTCATATTAAAGATAACCATGCTTATTAATAAGTACTTGCCACTACATTCATATTGAATTTCTGCTTGTTTGTTCATTCAGAAACCAGAAACATCACCAACATGATGTTTCTGAGACATTTGCAAGCTTCATAGAACATCACACGTAGATCATACTCTGTCTACTGGGACCTACTCAAACACCACAGCAGTTTTCAGACACGCAGTTATACCATATCCATTTTGTTCTCAGTAGTAGCAGCATATTGTAGACATACATGGCCATTAAAATGAGGAATTGATTTCTACATACTGGAAAAAAAAATGTTCATGTGGTTCTTTTGTTTGAAGAGAAAGAATGTCCTGACCTAATCAATACAGTTCTCTGGCATCAACTGTTCTAGTTACAGACTGGCACTACAAAATGCAGTGCTGAACTGTGCTTGTTGGACAATTGTTGCCAGTTCAGCCACCCACAGAGTCAGCATTTCTCCTCTTGCAGAGTTTCCAACCTAAAGAATTCCAGGATTCGCTGATACTAGAAATGAGAAGGACTTGCTCTCCTAGTTTGAGATAGTTGGCAAAACGTTCTACAGTGACACAGAGACAAATGTATATCCTTGACAACACCTCATATGAAGAAAGGTAGATTTGCTTAGTGGCAAACAAAATTCTCAGTGCCTGTGTGAGCCAACAGAAACAGGGGGGCTACAGTGTCAATGAGCCACCTGTAAGCCATATAGCCACTGCTGTTGGACAGAGCCGAGAGCTTAAGGAATGCTTATTATGCATAGAAACATAATACAAGACAACCAGGAAAAAAAAAAAAAAAAAAGGGCAGAAAAAAAGCATGATGGCAGTTGATTCATGTACTGCTCCAGCTCCTGGGAGTTTGCTCCTGGCACAAGGCACTCAGCTGAAGGTACACCGAGTACAGCTTGCACCTTGCAGTAAGCATCCTGCTCAGCTCTCCTGTGAGCCAGCCATTCTCCTTCTCAGCCTACATGCTGTATTTCACAGGCATCATCCAGGGCTACTTATCAAGGACAATTTTATTAATCTGTCAAATTACATTGGAAATAGAGGTTAGAGACAATTCATTTTTATTCTTGTCCAGGAGAAGCTACTGACTGTTTTGCTTTTGACTTTCTGTCTTGCAAATCAGAGAAACTTCTACATTCTAGCAGGGTCCTGGGTGCCTGATTCTGAAAGAAAAGATTGCTGTAGTATGTGGAAAATGTCAAAAGGCAGTCCTTGACTTTAGAGTCACGTACAGTCATGGGTGACTTGTGTTTTCATTTTATGGAAATTTATTGTTCATAAAAAGTAGACTTAATAAGTCGAGATCATATGCAAACAGTTTGTGGACACCCTTTTCTTATCACAGATTTACAAAAACTACACAACCCCAGTAGACAGTGAGGTATAAACAACTTTTCACTATGAGCTTCAGTGCTCCTCCCTACATCTCTTGGCATTAGCTCCGACACCAATGCTGTAAGTCTTCTTCCACAGTGCTTCAAATACTACAGATATAACCCGGTATTTAACGGACATTAAGATTGATATATTCACTGTCTTAATCAGAGTCTTGTTATTTGTAATTACTTATTACTGATATTAGAATAACAAATGTTATCCATTATAGAAGCACTAAGTTTTAATGTTCCTATAAACAACTACTGAGAGGAAAATGCTGCGTTTGAGGGTGTTAAAGGGTCAGTTTTTGGTTTTGAGTCCTGTGTGGTTGAACAGCTTCTTGAAACAGTCACCGTAGCTTTAGTCACTGATGCACAGTTTAATATTGTCCCGGTTAAAGGGACACGCTGGTGGGAAAAAAACATTGTTTTGGGTAGAACATGGGCTGCTTCGATATACTTTGCCCCTGAGGACAAAGCCATGCATTAACTGTATAATAAAATTCCAACAGAACATGGAAAGGTCATATTTAATGGACTAAAAAAAAAACAAACCCAAGGATGGTAAAAGAATGGGACTAAAGAAATAGGATTAAAAGTTACTGATGTCTGCATATAGCCTTGCCGAGCTGTGCAGGCAAGAGGAAGCACTGCATGTTGGCATTTGGGTAATTGTTTAGTCCTTCTGAACTTGGCCAGCACTACAGGAGTGGAGTAAGTAGTGGGGAACATATACGTAAAGGAAATATTTATGCAGAGAAAATAGCTGTCTTCCCAAATATTTTGTAGAGCTTATGTTTTTCAACCCTCAGCACTTCCTATGAACCAGAACAGTTCTAATTCATTGAACTTCCAGTTGGAAAACACTGTAAGGCAATAACATTTTGTTGCCCAGTTCCAAACCACATTACTGTGTCCACAAAGTTCAGAGCTGAAAGCTAATTTGGAAGCCACTTAGCTACCATCATTTCTGCTGTTCACACTATCTGGTAGCAGTGTTCTTGAACCCTTTTAGAACTTTTATGTTATGTTCATAGTATGAAAGTTTCCACCATAGTTTATGCTTCCCAGTTTTAGATGTTTTTTCGTTAGCTTTGATGCTTTAGTAGCATTATCACATAAGGGTAAGTATATAAGCCCATGTTTGGAGTAGTGCTGATGTTGTCAAAAGGAGTATGAATTTAGTAGTCCAGGCACAGTCAGTTCTCATTTGCTTAAAATACACTGGACCTATTTTCTGTAACAGAGACTTCTATTCAAAATACAAAGCCACAGGTTAGGCTTCTGGTTAGAAGATACTTGTGCACAAATTATACAGTTATTTCAGACATGGCAAAATCACTGAGTATAATAAACCACAGAAAAGTTGCAATAACAGGATAATACAGTTGACTTGACTGAAGTTTAACATATGTTTTCAGCCAACATTTGTGGCTACTTAGGGTTTTGTTGATAAGTTTAAAGTAACTTTTACGCACTGAATAGCAACTCAGCACACAAGGTAAGGAGAAAGTTCTATAAAGAGTTGAGTTTGTGGCAGAGAGGCTGAGGCAAGAAGAGAAGGCAGTGCTGGACTTAATTTATTTGGGAAAAAAAATGAGAGGAAAGGAGTGGTAAGAAACAAGCAGGTGACAGGGTCAGTCCTCTTTCTTGTGATTATTATGGAGTTACATGGCGACATACTGCATCTCAAAAAGTAAAAACAAACCACACATAAGTAAAAACACATTAATTTATATGTGTATACAGACATCTATACTTATATATATGTATGCATGTAGATGAAATCAACTTACAGTTCCTTTTAGAGAAAAGTTGTTTGACATCAGACCTGCAAAGACAGACTGAACTGTAAAATGATCTAAATGCAACACTGCTCAGGATTTGAAGTGAAAATTGAAAGATGTGAGAAACTACCATGATTTTCAGCCATTCACGCTTTTGCACACATACTTGTACAGAAGAATGACTGTAGTGCTCAGGCTAGCTTTCACCCTGTCAGCTGTTCGTACCACAGCAAACATAGTATCTAGGTGCCAGTTTTGACAAAGTTTCACTGGAAAAGAAGCAGTTATTATAGGTTTCATTGTGAAATAACCGGTTATGTGTCAGCACGTACTGTAGAGAACTGCAGATACATCACTGACTGTACAGAATGAGTGACAGTTTTGGATGCACATCACTGACTGCTGGAGAGACAACAGACACTGGCAGAAGACCATACTGCATTCCTGTTCTGAAGAAGATGTATTTCCCTCTGAAACACCTTTAGAGAGATCCTCAAAGGGCAAAGTTCAGTACAAAGAAAACAGATTCATGAAAAATAGAATCTCAATATTTTTACGTCTTTCAAAATATATGACAAAAGCATATTTCATTCAATTACCTTTGAGGGGAGTTACAGGTATTAAAATCCATTCCCTAATTCTAGGAAAGTCTCAAACTGTGATAACAATATTGACTTGGCAGAGGTAATTAGTAATAGTAACAGGTTGATTCAATGGTTAATATTCTAATAGATTTATATGTGACAACATTTGCATTATACTGTAGCTACCACTAGTGTAATTTGTAATTTTGATACTACAGTTATTTACTGAAGTGGGTAGCATTCTAATGTTTGTTTTGAATCTTACAGAAATGGATCATGTAGTCAATTACCAGGTAGTACATACCACAATACTCACAAATACAAGCTCTTTGGGTGTGTATATTTCCAGTAGTACCTCTGTACTTTTATTCATCCCTGGTAATTCATGCTTCTAGAATGTCATTGCTCATACATATCATAAGAAAGTAAGGATATAAAAAATAACCTTCTTGTGATATATGGAGAATATTATCCACTGTAATTACAGGTTATTCAGCTATGTATATCTTTAACATCTAGAGACTCATCCCACATATTTCTTCAAAATGTAGTACCTATTTTTTTCTGATTAAAAAAACACATATTCTGATATGAAGTACATACAGGGCAAAATAAAAAAGTTTATATGATTATCTGAACCATCACCTTGTGTCATACCTCCATGTGCAGAATGCCATTGTCTCAGCAGCCATTATCCTCAAGAGTATTTTAATTAACTATTTTCTGTCATAGGCTGGTTTTCTGAGTGAAGAAACACATTAAAGCAGCACAACCCATTGAAGTTTTGCTTTAAACTTCCACAGGTAATTTGAAAGTTCTGAGGAACAACGGCAGTGAAGATGCTCATGGTTGACAATTCTCCTTCAACCAGGGCACATAATAAGATCTTGATAATCAAGAACTCTGACTGTTGAAGCCCTAGTGGTATCAGTGTGTCATTCAACTATTTCTGTGAAAACAGTGTTGACACAATTTTGCTTGTATTATGAGTAATTTAGAGTAGCTTATCAACTGTCATGTATTACTTTCCACCTTCCTTATTATTTAGGGTTTAAACACAAATGGCTGGATCACAGTGCACTTTGGGTTTTTCAGGGGTTTGTCAGGGGTTTGTTAGTTTGGTTGGTTGTGTTTTGGCTGGTTTTTTTTTTTTTTTTTTTTTTAATATATTCAAATCATTTTTTTGTAAATTCTAGGGGCACTTTTACTGTTGCTCTGGCATGATTTTCATACCTTTGAACAATATCCAGAAAAAACATCATAGTTCCTAAGTCATGTCTGGTGGTGTCAGTTAGATTTTGTGGATGTTCTTTGTAGTAGACACAAAGTGAAAATTAAGAGGAAATTTTCAGCATGTAATTTCATCTGTATGTGCTGTGTAATTTTGAATGAAATGTTAATTCAAAACATTCCAAAACATTCATAAAATATTCTTTATGTATAACAAATGCCTACATGGTTTTGTATGTTGTTAAATTTCATACTTGTTAAAGGGGAGATTTGGTGAACTTTGGGCTTGCTAGTTCATAAATACCAAAAGAAAAAAAAAAAAGGGAGGAAAGAAAGAGAAAGAAAAAAGGAAAGAGAAAGAAAAGAAAGAATAAAAATACCACAGAGGAAAAGTTATCTTTATCAATCATTTTGCTCTTCTATTCACTTCAAATGTAGTTTCATTTTAAGTTTTGGGCACATGTTTGGGTCATTTCTTATTTTATCTAAACAGTTTTCCCATCTTAATTAAAATCAGTGGACTATGCAATTCTGTTAGATTGGAGGAAAGGAAAGTTTGTTAATTTACATTTAAATAAAACTGATTTTCTGATCTTCTGATATAGTTGCATTTTTAATATCTTGTGCTTCATATTATATTTATAAATGGTACCACTGGAATTATGGTGAGTCTTGGCTCTTTTTTCTGACTGTTTTCCTTCAGTAATAGTGCTTTTGTAGCTGTGGCAGTGTAAGAACAGAGTCAAGGAAAATTTTATAGGTGGAGGCAATTTTTTTTTTTAATTTAATCTGTTCTCATAAGTAGAAGAAGAGGCAATTTGAAGAACTTTTCTCAAAATATTGTCCATTTTTTCCATCAGTTCCATTTGATCTAATTGAAAGTATCATTCATAATAGCTGAGAATATATTAATTCTGTTGTGGTCTTTTGAGTGGCAACTTGCCTGCCTTGGTATTTCATGATCATCAAAGGGATTGAAGTTTAACTTGATATTGACAGATTCCAGAATTTTCAATAACTGAAGTGACCAGGAGATTTTTAACATTTTTGAGAATGTTCTTAGTTTAGAGTCAGTTGCTATCAAAGTATATAGAATTACAAAGAAACTGCTGTTTTCCATCTGGAGAAAAGAGAAAGATTTTGGAGCGTTTTCTGATTTAATTGTAATAGAAAGGAAAAACGTGTTTTGTGACAAAATAGAAATAATTCTGAAATATATATAGTACCAGTTATTATCAATGATTATACTACAGCTGCTAAGCTAAAAGTTGCTTAAAAAATAGAAAAAATATATATATAATTATAATATGTCTTTAAAAACTGTCAAAGATAACTCCTTGACAATTTCAAAAAAGATTTGAGTTATAGTTCAAACTGATCTTTCTTTAAGGATAGCAGGCATATATTTTTACCTGATGTTCTGGAATATTTATCCAACAAAGAACATAGGTCTTCACACAAATTCAAGTCAACTGCACACTTCAGTAGTTTTGTTATGACAAAACCCTATCAGATTTACTGTAGAATTATTGAATACCTTTGCAGTGCATCCACAATAGACTCAATTTCTTGGGACTATTTCTTTGAAAAAATATATAGGAATGTTTTCTTTTCCAGTGAAAAAGTTTTCATTTTTTCAAATTACTATTTCTGATAGGTGACAACATACATTAGATTTACTAATGCTACTGGAAATGCTTTCTCCTTTTCCATTCACATTTTCCTTTGAAGCAATTAAACAATCTAGGGGAGCTGGTTGCTTGATTTTCTCCTTGTTTTCAGTCAATGTGACTCTGAAGACAGGTAGTAAAAAAAAGGGACAATGAGTGCTTCATTTAATGCTGTCAACATCAATTATACATGAGCTCCCTTTACCTACCAAAGCTGAATGCTGAGACTTGATCTTATACTCTGGTCCCAAGAGAACAGGCAGTCATTGTGCCTAGGATAATGGTGTTCTATATAAAGCAACAAAATGCTACCTGCATTTTCCTAATGCTATATTGTATAAATCAAAATATTGCTCAGGTTCAGGGAGGTTTTTCCACCATATGGAAACATCTGAAGGTATGTTTAGATGCTTAGACTCTCAGTGTCATGTCTTAGATTCAACTGACAACTCTCACCAGCTTAGTGACAATTTTGCATTTAAATATTCTATCATGCCCAAGTAATGCCTCATGGAAGATAATATGCATTTAAAAAAAAAAAAAAAAAAAAAAAAAGAAAGAAAAAGATGTACTAATTAAAAAAACTGAAAAAGGAAGGGGGAAAAAAAGACCTTACAACTGAGCATTCTTTCTGTATCTAGGAAAAAAAGAAAGATATAAACATAATTATTTTGACACAGTAAAAGGATATGTCTCTGTATTAAACATTTACAGGGAAAAATCTAAACCCTAAGACCTTTTTTGAAGCTGCGAAACCATTACGGATGCAGCCAACCATACCCAAAATAAACTCAGTGATCACTTCTGAGACTGTGAGAGTGATGTCCTTAGGAAACGTTGATTTTTTCTTTTTTTTTCTGCAAAATAGTTTGCAGTCAATTTAAATTTCCTCAGCTTGAGGCTTACCAGAACATTGTGTCATGCCCAGTTACCAATTGATTTAATTATGCTCTGCAACAGAACTTGCCAATAAAACAAGGTGTGAGGTACTGTTACTGCAATAAGCATGAAAATTGCAGAAAGAAATGCAATGTACTTTGTAGTCCCTACACACTCATTATCTATTAATATTGGATGAAACTTCTTGACAAATGCATTGTCATGAACAGACTGTTTCCATGGGCATAATATTGGGCAGTTATGTCTAATACAAAGATAATGTTTATCTACTGAAAGAGTTGTACTACTTTAAAATTGATCCATATTTGTGTGTTGCAACTATATAGGTATCT
>NW_008626264.1:12325-13470 GCF_000691845.1 Merops nubicus
TGTCTGTGCATTCATATATACAATACAAACAATTTTGCTCCTTTTAATAGGATTCTTACAGATATTGTGAAGATTTTTTTAGCTAAACATTTTCTTCTTTAATCATGCAGTGCTGAAGACTTACAAAAATATTTTCAATTTCTTACTGTGTTATGGAAAAAATTTTGGGAGGTTATTAAGTTCTGAGTGTTACTGAATGTATATTTCAATAAGGCAAATACAGAGCATGACAAGGCAGCAAAGGTAAGAGCAGAGCAAGGTGAAGCAAAGCAAAGAGAAATATTTTATTTGTAATTGTAAACAGAAAATAAATAAATAGGGTTGAAAATAGATAAATTATTTGCCCAGCTACACAGAAAAGTATTGGCGGTGCAGTATATATACTTTATGTCATGTATACCTTATTTTCCTCTATCAAATCCAATCAATCATTTGTCAGTGCCTGTGATACTGCATTTTAGAAATGCAAACTGGATATAGATAAATGCACTACATACAAGAATACTACATATCAAAAGATGCAGCTAGCATATTTAGCAAAATAATCAAAACAGTGCCCTTCAACAGGAAGGACAGTGACAAATACTAAAGATGTACCAAGACAGAGATAAAAAGACTTGAACTTGTAACTGACAAAATGTTAACCAAGAAATGTGCTGTGTCATTAGTATAAGAATTTCACTCATTTCATGAAGGTATGAGTCCTGATCTTGCAAAGACTTAAGTACCTTTTCAGAGAAGTTCCACTGGGTAGTCAGGGAGAACTGATTGTAGTTGAATTAGTTCTCTCTTCAGAAGTTACAAATAAATATGGCTGCCATAAGAACCCTATATCCATAGTTTATCCATGGTTTATTTTGATACACTTAGTCTGTACAAGTGAGGTTACTTAAGGATGAAGATATCTAATGAAGTAGGATCCAAAACCCTTCTGAAGTCTTATATACTCCCTTTACAACATACAAGAGAAATTATATGCCTTGAAACAGGAATGGGAAGATCAGGCCGCTGAACAGAAGGCAACCTAGGGCTCTCCTAGGAGAAACATCTCTAAGAAGAAATTTCTGAGACTTTTATTTCTTCAGTTCCTGGACCAACAGTTCCTTTCTCAGTGTCTGGGTTAAAACTTGGCAGAAGTGTAGGGA